>NC_043760.1:8580321-8732821 GCF_902148845.1 Salarias fasciatus | reverse complement strand
TTCACCATTTGCTCCAGGAGCTGTGACAGGATGAGTGTTGCTTTCACCGGTCCCTGCTCCCTGACCTGTGTCACCACAGAGACGCTCTCTGATTGGTTTGCCGCAAAAATGCCGCATCAAAAGTTTGGATTTCCCAACTTCAGCATCGGCTGCAAAAACACGCCCAGGACGCCAGAACGCCCCGACACGCCGCAAAAACGCGTCTGACGCGCCGCTGGTGAAAGCGCGTTCCCCATTGTTTTTTCAATTATATTTTGACGCAAAAATGCGGAAATCATTTGGCGGTGTGAACAGGCCTTTACGCAGCCATTCATAACCCACCTACATTTTAACGGTGCTCTCTGCGGTAGAAACATGCAACAGATTTTGGCCTGGACATGCTTTGCAGTATGCAGTATGCAGCAGTTTCAGCTGCAGTTGCTCATGCGTCAGATCGGACCCCACAGGCCAGCCTTCAAAAGTCAACAGGAACAGAAATTAAAAAACAAAACAGAACATCAAACTTACAGTTTAAATCCTATGTAAGAAAGAAACACCATTCGAACCAGTACCATGAGTGTATGGAAAAACAAAAGACACAAAGTGCAGGAGGACTGTGAGGCCGACAAACTGACAGAAGACATGGGAAATACATAATAGAAGTGCTTCCTTTCACCTGTAAGTGGCCTTAATGTTGTGGCTGATCTACGCATAGTTTCTGTCACCGAATTACCACCAGAGGGCTACTGAGAGGAGTGATGCTGAAATAGGGAGGGAATAAATACATCACATACCAAAGAGCACTGGAGTGTAAGGCGGCTGTGGTTCAGTGGGGAGAGCAGTTGTCTCGCAATCCGGATGTTGTGAGTTCGGTTCCTATCCCCCCCCTGTCTGCATGTCGAAGTATCCTTGGGGAAGACACTGCACCCTGAAATGCCCCCACTGTTGTATGTCGCTTTGGACAAAAGCGTCTGCTAAATGAAATTGTAATTGTAAAAGTCGAAGTGTTTTCATTGTTCTAAACATGGCCGTTGCTGTAGAAGCTGATCTCTGCTTCCCACAATTCAACTCATCCTGCAGGAAGATTACACGCTCTCCTGCAGTGTCCATGCTCATTTACATCACCCTCCAGGAGTTGTTGTTGAATACGTTGCAGGAATAGTGGATCTTTTGTTGTCTTTTATTGGCCCTGTCAGCGTCATTGTGGTTCTGTATATGAGAGTGTTTGTGGTGGCTGTGTCTCAGGCTCGAACCATGAGGTCTCATGTTACAACAGTTACGCTTCAGGGCTCAGTCAATTTAATGACATTGAAATCTGAAAGGAAGGCGCTCAGGACTGTCAGTGTTGTCATAACTGTGTTTCTTATCTGTATCTGTCCTTATTACTGTGTTACTCTTACAGGTGGAGATGCTGTATTAAGTGCTTCCTCTGTGGCCTTTGTAATGTGTTTTTTCTATTTTAATTCCTGTCTTAACCCTCTGATATATTTATGCTCTGTTCTACCCCTGGTTCAGAAAATCTATAAAACTCATTGTTACCCTTGATATTCTGAATCCTGGCTCCTGTGAAGCTAACGTTGTGTAGAATGAAGACAAATCCAAAACACATCTCTTCTTCAGTTTGTGGTTATTGGTCATTTTGTTTTCATTGTGATAACTACTTTAAAACCCTTGACCATAAAATTTGTTGGAAACAACACATCTCAAAAATCATGACTGGAGTGGCAAAAATTGTGGCCCTGATGAATAAATCCAAGTAGTATATCCTTGACCAGAAATCCCTGTTCACCATATATTGTGCTCTCATCCTACCCCACTTAACATATTGTGCTGAAGTTTGGGGAAATACATATAAAAGAAACACAGACGTTTGGTTTAAAATGTAAAAAAGAGCAATTGGGATCCTTCATTTAGCTGGTTATCGTGATCACATAAATGCCTTATTTCTCCAGTCAAAAATCTTAAAATTCAGGGACCTAATAGAGTTTAAGACTAACTTATTTATCTTCAAAGTTAAAGTAAATATTCTCCCAGAACATAACCAGAAAATGTTCTGTACAAGAGAAGGGACGTATAACTTGAGAGGACAGATGGACTTAAAAAAACCTTACTTTAGAACAACTGAAAAAAGCATGTGAATAACCAGGTGTGGTGTGGACCTATGGAATAATTTAGAAGATGATATTAAAACCTGTAAGGATCTTGGGCAATTTAAAAAGACATATAAACATTATTTTATGTGGAAATATGCAGAACAATTAAATGGCTAACACCTGAGAAAGACTCACTTAATGAGTACACTACCGTGCAAATTCTTTGCAATTTTTTTGTCGCTATCCTTAAATTGAATGCGCACGCTATTTGTGCAAATTGTTTTTGTTTTCTTCTACTTTGGATTGTTGATTGTGCAGGATGCAGGGTGGGACTGTTATAAGTTCTTTGAACTTCCACCTGCTCCCTTTGAGTATCACCATTGTATTTTTGTTTGTTGATGTGACTCTGATTTGTTTTTATTTTATCATGTTACCCAAATAAAGAAAAAAAAAAGAATGGAGAATGATAACCACAATACAGGTGTAATTTAGTTTGCTATGTTAATGGAATATGCTTGGCTTGTTGGAGTTGAATGTGCTCAAATATGAGGGAGCATGTGAGAGGAGTTCCTGCACTGCAGTAGAATCAGAAGTTCACTCAACCACTCAGATTGTCCAGTTAAAGTAATAAAGAATAGATACTCAATTTAAGATGTCTGATTCGTGATCCTGAGTCAGCTTTGATTTTACAGGAATATTGAATCAGCATCATATCTGTTGTTGGGAGTTGTGCCCTTTTTACATCTGATTTTACAGGAAAATACAGAAACATCCCCGATATATTCGAACCTCTCAGTCTTATATTGAAACTGTCAGAGTTGCATGCTCGTAAAAATGTTTACATCCTCCTTGCTGAGAAGAGTTGTGTTCATCTCTGTTTGTTAATCAGTTTGTTTAACGGCAGAAAGTAGCAGTGAAATTGACACTGAGGAAGCTATTCTGTGACAGGTCACAATGAGAAGTGAACATTGTTTTTGGAAGTTTTGGACTCTTCCATGTCAATACTGTGGCAGCTCAAGAAAACCTTCAGCTTTGGAGCTACAATCTTTATTCAAATATACTTTTCTCAAAGATATTGGATGAAAGAATGACAATAAATGAAAGAAAGATTGTACATTTTATACATTTAAATTCTTTTTAGTCACAGGAGAACTTACCCATTCTCAGATGGAATCAACCTTCTGGTTCAATTCAGTTCATCAGCCATTCTGGACAAACTGTCCATCTTGCCACTGACTTCGGTGTCGCGGTCAATCTGTCCTTTGAACCACTTGTTGGTCAGGGCTGTCAGCTGTTGGGTGACCTTATTGGCTGTGGTTTCATTTTGTTTAAATAATCTTTCATTATATTGAGGCCTGTTGATCAATTTCATTCTGAATGTAGAGTTTTTGAAGATCAAGCAGAGTGAAGCTCCAAGACAGATGAAGGACGGGGCAGCAAGCAGGGAAAACATGATGGAGGGAGAGAAAGACAGGAGAGGAAAAGATGCAACCGCCTCTTTGAAGAGCGAGAGCAGAACAGTAATTGGAGGAGAGCTTAATCTAAGTATGAATGACAACTACTGTTTGACTCAATGAACCTCCTGAAAGCTGGTGGAAGGATCTGGCAGTAGTGTGTAACCATGCCCCCTCATTATGAAAACTTTATTACTGTGTATAAAATTCAATATTGATTTATTTTCAGGTGAACCATCTGATCTCTCTTCTGGACCATGAAATGTAATGAAAAAACAACAACTATGAGTTGTAGAAATCAGTGTTTCATTTTGAATTAGAGTCTCTGGAAGCCTTTTGGGAGCACCTGGTGCATGGTGTGATCTTGCAAATTGTTGACAATTTTGGGTAGGCTTCATTTTTATACCCAGGTCGCTACGCCCATCTTTTAAACATCAAAATATGGGAGTACAGGAGAAAAGAACAACACAGTAGGTTATTTAATTTTATTTAATTATTTAAGTGAAGCCTAAATACAAACACTCTTGCATTTTTGTTGACATTTAGTGCTCTTGCCTCTCAGCAAAAATGTCCTGGGTTCAAATATGAGGCTCAGAGTCGCTCTGTGTAGGGTTTGTGTGTTCTCTGCATGAGAGCATGGGATCTGTCTGGGTACTTTAGATTTCTCCCACAGTCCAAAAACATGCAGGTGAGGTTAACTGTTGGCCCTAAATTACCCCCAGGTGTGAGGGTGAGTGTGTGTGACTGTCTGTCTCTATGTGTTTGACCTGCGATGGACTGGCGACCTGTCCAGTGTGTACAGTACCTCGCCCCCATCCATCAGTAGCTGGATCTGGCTCCAGCATCAGGCTAAGTGGTTCTGGAAATTAATGAATGAATAAATCAATAACAATTTAAAAGAAGACAATTTAAATGAATGTTACCCAATGTTTGTCCGAAATCAGTATTTTGATGAATTGTAAAGTCATTGAGTTGTGTGTTGCAAGCTGAAGTAATTACAAAAGTTGCAGGTTTGACAGAAAACAAATCATTGTTTGCTGCTCAGTAGATAATTTAATGAAATAGTTTTAATACACACAGTTTTCTCTGAGCAGCCACAAGTCAGCTAAGTTTGACAAACTAAAACCAAACTCTTTATTGCCCTCCACCAAGATCATAAACTATTCTAAACCCATTTTAATATGGAAAGGTTTGATACAATGTGTTATCTCCATGATGGACAGACTATCTCTCTCGTTGGAAAGACACCTCTGAACATCATCAGCCTAAATTGGCTCAAGCTTAAGTAAATGCTCATTCTCTGAAGGTACAATCTAATTCCATGCAAAGGGATAATGATATGAAGTATAGGAGGACATCGTTGAGAAACTTTTAACAATTTTTAGATAAGCCAATAGGCCTTTGGCTAAGCCCTCAAATGCAAATGAATCAATAGCATTCAAATAACAGCTTTCTGGGAGTCAGATAGTCTGAGCATAAAACTCTGTAGCGTTTAAGCTGGCAACACTTTGGCTGTTTTCTGGGCCATTTCGGTCAAATAAGATGGACAAATGGTCCACAGCTTCGTCAAGGGTCCACTGTTACTTATAATTTCGAAGAAATGAGCCACTTTGATTTATTTACTAATTCTTCAAATGTCGTATCATATTCAATGTCATAAAGGTTTGAGGATTTTTCCCTGGCAAACCCTGACGACACACATGTGGCTTTGTGTTTTGAGCTTCTGCTTTATGTTCTGTCAGTCATCAAGCTTAATTTTCTATCAATCCCACGCTGTCGTTCTTGGACATACGGACTACATGCAACATCATTTTAAGGTCAGTCATCGAAATCTTGTCCTGCAGATGTGCCTCCATCTGTAAGGAAATAAAGAGCAGTAAGAATTTCCATTCAGATGTTTTAATCATCCATCACAACACCGTCATGTCAATTTCAAATTTCAATTCAATTCGATTCAATTCAGCTTTATTTTTATAGCGCAAATTACAACACAGTCATTTCGAGGCACTTTAACAGAGAAAACCCAACAGTTCCACATGAGCAAGCAAAATGTGACCAAATGAAGAACCCACATTAAGTCTGTTTCTACTTGTTAGATTTCATATAGATATCCCTTCAATCCATCCATCAATCCATCCATCCATCTTCCATACCACTTTATCCTGTGTAGTTTTGTGGGGTGCTGGAGCCCCAGTTTACCATGGTTAAGAGCAGGATTCACCCTGGACAGCTGACCAGTTCATCACAGGACAACCAAACACTCATAGTCCCACCTCGAGGATATTTAGGGCATGTTTTAAGATTGTGGAAGGAAACCCAAGTACCTAGAGGAAACCCACATACCCACAGGGAGAGCATGCAGACTCCACACAGAGAGGCTGTAACTGGTATTTGGACCCAGACTTTCTTTATGTGTGGTGACAGTGCTAACCACTGCCACACTGTGCCATCTGCAATCCAGTCCACTTTAATTCAAAGCAGTTGAAACACCCACAGAGACACAAAGTGAGCCTTGAGGACATTGACAGCCCCCAGAGTGCATTGCTTCATACTTCACCTTCTGTTCTGAGTCTGTTGTTCAAACCAGGAATTTCCAGCTCCTCCACTGACCAGAGGCCAATGTGGACATTGTGGAGACATGGAGGTACCCTGGAATACATCTTGACAATAAACTGGACTGGATGAGGGACACTGAAGTCCTTTACAGGAAGGGCCAATGATGGCTCTCTTTAAGGTCAAGGTGACACTTTGACTCCTGACCCAGGAGTTGACCAGTAAAAGGAAGATTTCTCACTAAATATTGTCCATTGCCTTGTCTCTGTGTTACTTGTGAACTCCTGATAAACAACTGTTGGGGTGGCACAGCATGACAGGGTGAAAGAGTACAGTGGTAGCATATCATTACATTGATGACAGTCCTGCACATGTCTGGACAAGGACAACAGTTAGCTTGACGAAGCTGAGCCTGTGCACATGTACCGTCAGTTTTTCTTGATGTTTTTCCTGTTGTGATGTCTGCACAAGCCTGAATTCTGAATCTTGTTAACTGAGTGAAGATTAAATCCTCGCTGTTTCAGAGGGACAAATACAGTTTGATGGTGCCATGCTGCTGTATGATCTTTTTCACTGTGAGAGAAGTTACAGAGGTTTTTACCTGCTTCAGGAGCTGGGCATGGGTTTCTGGGTCTGAGAGGTTAGCCAACATCCGAATAGTTAACTTCACAACAGTCCTCTGCTTCACCTTTGGAGCTGCGCAGTCCAACAAACACATGGCCACAATCCAGGGACAGAAACAGAGGGACTCTTTACACATATTTAAACAAGAGTCATCATCCTCTAATCCAGTGAAACTACACATCAACAAGCAGAAACGTGTCTTTAAGAATTTGTTTATTTTACCTCCCTGGCAGATAAAAGGAATCTCCGATTGGCAAGGTCTATCATCCCAGTCATGGTCTGGATACTCCGCTGCACAGCTCTGAGAATAGCCTTCGTTGTCTGGTTCACCTGTTCTCCAATTCTGGAAGGAACTGTTACTCCCATCAGACCACATTCAAGGTTCTCGATACAAACCAATCCACACTTCATGTCCCGTTATCAGAGACAGCACTTTTTGGTTTTCCTGATCATTCTCAATCATAGCCAGGTCTGTGTAGTTTATTCTGCAGTAAGACTGTGCATCCTTCCATTTTTTCTTTTCTTCAATTAGGGTGTATGTCTTCTGGTCACCTTGCGCTACAAGAAATAAATAAACATGTTAGCTATGCTGAACGATATGAATTGCGTTTACTAGGAATTTTTAATTTTGTTTCCTTTATTTTGTCATGTAGTTATCTGATCTTTGTTCTTGCAGGAAAAAAAAAAAATTAATTGAAACAAATGTTTTCTTACCAGTGTAACACAGGAAAAACTGGCGGGTCCAGCAGAACACATCATCCCATCGTCCAACTTCATCTGTGGCCATGCAGTATTCTTTTCCGATCCAATTATTTACTTTTCCTACCTTCATGTAGTGGTAGCCAGTTGTACTTGTTGATTCACTTCCAGACCATCTCCAGGAGTTTGAATCATTACCCATAGTTCCCTTCCAGGATTTGGGATCATCCCACAGCCCGATCCACGCATACCTCCCAATAAAACTCGGTCTGTCTAACTCATCTCTGTCGTCCTGGCTTTCAAAGGTCGCCAAATCATCGTAAAACTGTCTGCAGAACTGCTGAGCCTCAGCCCACGTCTTGTTGAGGGTGATGTAGCGGTACTTTGGGTGGACAACGTTGGAGCAGCTGATGAGCCCAAATCCTATTAAATACAGATGAAGTTCTTTTTTGAAGCGAGAATATAAGAAGTACATGACAGAAATATATTAAAGTGAAACAACTATTAAGTAAACTGTAGGTTCAAACTGACTTCCTGCATGCTAAAATGAAATGTGTCTAAACAACTGCTGCAGCCCCCCAAAAAAACCCAAAACACATTTACACAAAAATGTGTAAATGTGAACAACAAAACAATTTGATGACAAATGGGCGACTGGAACACGCCATACATGGACAATATGGGATGAAAGCAACTGTACAGAGGGACGATATGTGCACTGAATGTGGGACAGGTGGATATTTTGAAACTTGGGAACAAACTCCACTCAGAAAGGCCCCATGTCCTGACTGAAACTGGGAAAAGTGACACTGTGAGGTCAAACAATCTACAACTTTATAAATTACACTACAAAGGAAAGCAAGTGTTTCTTACCAAAAAGCATGAGTGCAGCGAGCTCTTTGAAATCCATGTGTGTCTTTACTGAAACACAAAGGAGAACACATTTTAACTGCAATTACCCAAAACAAAATTGGGATGCACCAGAATAAAAATGAATAATTCAGAAGGAATTTTATTTTTTAATGTTCTTCAGTTAATTGTAAGCATCGGTAAAAATAGATGTCACTGTTTGGAATGTGGTCAAATTTTTATACTGCATCCGAATCGAGGAAGTTTATGGTTGGTCTACAAAAATGCACATTCCAGTGAATCATTTGCACTTTTTTCTATTTTGGGGAATACCAGTCTTGTGTAAATGTGAGAAACTGAGGAAATAAACGACCTTGAAAATTGTTTTAAAGTGCTCCAGATGTGATCTCAGCTCATTTATCAATCTGTTTTAATAATCAGGTGATTTTATGCAGAATGCTGGTGCCAGCGACTCATACAGTGGTTTGGACTGATAAATAAATACTTATCATCTTATATATTTTTTTTCTCCTTGTGTCTTTGGATCTGCCAATCAAAATAAAACGGCTGGAACTGGAAATGGGCTGTGTCATGTCTGCGCGAGAGGAATCACGAGAAGGAGAGTTTTTTCAGATGCCTTTCGGTCGGGATTTCCAGGAGACGGGACAAGCTGATTACACTCACGTTGGTGAAATAGTCAAATTATCATACATTTTGGCTTTTTTGGGATTATTGATTGTACATCGCAGAGGGCCAAATGATTGTACGACGACGATAATTTTCATGCACATTTCTTTGTGCTTTTCTTTTTTTTAACAATAAAGGAATTGTAATTCTGATTCTTCAAATATTTGCAGTATATTTTGGACACCACATATCAATATGAGAAACCTGCAAAATGCACTATTCCAGATGCATTTTCGGTAGCTTCATTTCAAATGGCAAAAATATTTATTTTCCTGTTTTATGTGCCTTTTGTCTGTTTAAATGCTCTTTCGTTTTCTGACGTCTTGTGCAGGTCCTATGATTTTAATGTAATGTTTTTGTTTCCTTTACTTTTGTAGCACTTTGAATTGCCTTGTGTTTGAATGTTGCTATACAAATAAACTTGCCCTGCCTTAAAAGGTGAAGGAAACAACGTTTTAAAAGGAGTATTTTCGTGGGCTACAGCTACAAATTATCCATCAATGCCTTCTGTGTTGTTCATCTGAATACTATGTAGCGATCAGTTAAAGTAAATAAAAACAAAGGTCTGTACTCACAGGTTTTCATCCAGATATTCAGAAGCTTGACGGTGGATATTCACAGCACTGTCAACGAATACATTCAGTTTATAGTGGAAAAATAAAAATCTGTGGCTTCATGAAAACATCTCTCACTGGAGATCTGCAGGTTAATATCCGTAGATCCCAGTTAAATACAGCCACTGTGAGTTGTTCTGAGTTTATTTTTGAATATTCAAATTTTTAGAAGAAATTGATTCACATGCAAGTATTTGTTTAGAGTTTTTTCATATTGTGCAGTTGGTATTTTCATCCATTTTTTTAAAATAATTTTAATTATTATGATGACTGTAATATTTGATCTTTGGTGTCCACCCTCTGAAAGACATCCTGCATCATCCCGGTGCCAAAAAAGACCCGGCCCAGTGAGATGAACAACTATTGATGGGTGGCGCTCACTTCACATCTGATGAAGATGCTGGAGCTGCTCGTCCTCCCCCTCCTCTGGCCCCAGGTTCAGTACGTCCAGGACCCACTACAATTTGCCAGCCGGGTGAATGTTGGGGTGGAAGACGCTGTGCTGTACCACCTCCATCGAGCCCACGCACACCTGGATAGGGGAAGCGACACAGTCAGGATCCTTTTTGTGGACTTCTCAAGTGCCTTCAATGCCATCCCCCCCCCCCCCCTCCTACTGTGAGTGGACCCAGGAATAGTAGACTGAATCTCTGATCGGATCTATCCATCTATCTATCTATCTATCTATCTATCTATCTATCTATCTATCTATCTATCTATCTATCTATCTATCCATCTATCTATCCACAGTGCACATACATGACTGTTTAGTTTTATTATTTACATCAAGCAGCATTTGTCTTGGCTCATTCTGGGCAGACCATATAAATAAACAGAGTTGGGGTCCGTTACTCAAAAAAGTGAAGAGTTCTCTTTCATAGCATTTGTTTTGTGTCTCACATTGGGAATGCCTATAGCAGGGGTCGGCAATTAGATTTGGCGGTGGGCCACTTTTTTTGGGGGGGGGGGCGGGGGGTTGACAGGTTGCGGCGACAGAGGCATGCACCTGCAGACCAGGGCAGCGAACAATCAATTCGGGGTTGTTAAATCTTCTGCAGCGGTAGCTCCCCTCCCTGCCCAGGAACTCCCTCCGGTTGCTCCATCTGTCGTAGACATGTCTGCCTCGTACACTCACTTACTGGACAATAAATACACACGGAGACATGCTGCCTTCAGCTCGGTGCAGCGCACTCACTTGCGCTCTCTTTTCACCAGACCAGGTGCCACTCTGCTTTATTTTTCAGTGACAAACCGGAAACCACAACGAAACAACACATCCTTCAAAGATTGTCTATTGCAACACAATGACAGATATCGCACTCCTGCAGGGGTGCGTGCGTCCACTCGAGGGCCCGGGGTAATGTGTGCATTCCTGTGAGCGCGTGTTGGAATCCTCTCGCGGGCCGGATTGGACGGTTCGGCGGGCCACATTTGGCCCGCGGGCCGCTAATTGCCGACCCCTGGCCTACAGCGTGACCTCATCAGAAGCTCCTATTGCACTCCGCCAGCCATCATTGGCTGGAGTCAGGCACGTCAGAGTCAGAGAGGGTGGAGACCCTCCCCCTATAAATAGTCCTGACACTGCGCTTCCCGTCATTCTAAAACCTCTTCTTGTAGTACAGTAGTCTGAGCCGCGGACTGGTGAAAATAGCAATATTTTCAACGGCAAAAACAACTGAGTGGCAACACTCCCGAGTAGCAATACTCAGGGGCATTAGCTTTACCAGCTAACACTGACGAAGAGTAGCAATACTCCCGCTATAAGCCCCTGGAAGTTGCAACACTTCCAGCTTGCTCCCGCTACCCACGAGCCTAGCCAGGTTAGTGTTCGCCGGTGCAGCATAGCCCGCTTCACGCCGTAGTCGCCACGGAAGCCGAGGCTAAACCAAAGGCGCAAGCCTGTCCCTGCGGTAATAAAATATCGAGCTGGGACACTCACCCGATGTGTCATGTGTCTCGGCTTGAAACACGCCCAAGCCGCCTTTGAGTCCTCGGAAGAGTGCATCCACTGTGTTCGCCTCTCCCCCAAAGTGCTTCGTCGCTGCCTGGCTTGTTTAACGAATTTGTCCGGTGGCGACCCGGTAATGACTTCCACCACAGCAGGGCAAGAGCTGACTGATCTCATGGAGGTGGCCCCTGAAGCTGAGGCTGGACCCAGCTGAGGGGACCAGCTCGACTTTATAGATCCGCTGCCCATTCACGACCCCAACCTCACGGCAGGTCCGCTGGGTTACG
Source organism: Salarias fasciatus (assembly GCF_902148845.1). Lineage (NCBI taxonomy): Eukaryota > Metazoa > Chordata > Actinopteri > Blenniiformes > Blenniidae > Salarias > Salarias fasciatus. The sequence continues at coordinate 8,721,034 of NC_043760.1, read as the reverse complement.
TCGCTGAAGCGGCAGACAGTGGCTCAGACGGAGGATCGGATCTCCTCATGACAGATGAGGAAGATGATGATTCCTCACTGGCTTTGTCGGGCCGGGTTGCAAAACCCCAAACCACGATGACAGCTCCGGCAGGAGACGGGGATTCCACTTGTCCGGTGAAGGACTTGGACCTGCAAGACGTGTGCAAATGCGCCGCGGCTAAGCTCCACATCCAGTGGCCTGAAGCGCAGACTGAGGTGACGTGCTCCCGTTCTGATGGGAAAAGGTTGCCAAAGGTGAAAAGATCAGGCAAGAACAGGCTATCAGATTGAAAGATGCAGATTGAAAGATTTGAATATAAATTCAAATCGTGGGTGTCCTCTGTAGACTTCAGGTTAAAAATAGTGGAGTAGATTACATGTTGTAAAGTTTATGCAAGTATGAGTAATATACTAAAAATAAAGGTACAAATCTCAATAACATTACGATGAGTGTTTGTAATTTGTTACTTCCACCCCTGCAAATTCTCAGTCAACAAGCAACTTTGTTGACTCATTGATGGATTCTTTATTTTAAACATGTAAAAAATACGAAACAAAACAAACAGTTTGAAAACCTTTCCCTTTGGTTAAAACCCTGCCTATTTTCCTTAACTCCCTGTTCTTCCTCCCTGTTCATCAAACTCTTCATCTCTTCACTTCACTCCGCCTCTCTCTGTCTGTCTGTCTGTCTGTCTGTCTCTCTCTCTCTCTCTCTTTCTCTGCCCTGTCTCTCTCTCTTTCTCTGTATTTCTCTGCCCTGTCTCTCTCTCTCTCTCTCTCTCTCTCTCTCTCTCTCTCTCTCTCTCTCTCTCTCTCTCTCTCTCTCTCTTCAGCGTGTCTATCCTTACACTTTTCTTCAACAACCGGTTTTGTGGCACCAGTGAGGAGTCTCAATAAGTGTTTAACACAGAACCAGCAAATGCAAAACCACCATGCATTAAAGTAAACTTTAATTCTCTCGGTGTTCTCAGATCACTCGGTTGTCTGCGTAACCAGCCAAAAATCATCGCTCGGGCTGTAGATTGTGACTCTTCTAAACATTCCAATATCTTGGTCCTGCCGACCACCCCGACCGGTGTGAACTCATCGAATAGTTTCTGAAAACTCTCAACAGGATCAGACCACGCCGCTGTGTTCTACTTCCTGTCTCTTCTTTTCCTATGTTTAACACTTTGGTGTTTACCAAACAGATTAGCACAAACAATAACTGCACACAAAACAGCAAAACAAACAGCAACACATATCTTCTACAAACCTAAACAACCTCCCAGCATCATGACTTTCTTCTTTATTTACCCCCTTTTTTTAACGTGAAAGAGAGAGTCAGAGTCGTGAGGTGACCTGCAGAATCACACTCACCACGTTTTCAAAAGGTTTCACCAGCAGAAATCTCCACACGCGACGGCGCTTCAGGGGCTCAGCCCTTCCACGCCAGTCTCGGATCTAACCCCAGTGAAAACCAGGCCGCTTCAGGGGCTCAGCCCTTCCACGCCAATCTCGGATCCAATTAGGGTGACCACCTGCTAATGAGTCAAAGGGGGACAAGGGGTATGATTCTGAGGGACAATGTGGGACACCGCCCAGCGTGGTGGCGCCCCCACCCAGGGGGCAGACTCACTCACTGATACCGGTATACCAAGTTCCAGCAGATCCAACTTTACATGGTATATTAATAGGGATGTGCGAGTACCGATACCAGGTATCGGTATCGGGCCGATACTGGCCTTATTTCAAAGTATCGGGTACTCGTGAAGGCTACCGATGCCAGCCGCCGATACTCACGGCAAGAAAACCCCACGCGTAGTAAGCCCTCCTCACCAGCAGTTGGCGGTAGTGCAACCAAATGGGATGCAAGCTGCCGACAAACATGAAAGAGGAAGAAGCTCCTCTCTGGAGCGCTGACAGGCGCAGGGCTACACTGCAGCGGGCTGACTTCTCCATGAGTCTCATCCAGAGCAGAGACAACAGGATGAACCCAGAACGGCTGCTCGTCTCACCAGAACTCCGCCGGTGTGGAAATTCTTTTATTTAAGTGAAAACGAGCCGAGCTTTGCAGAATGCAAACTCTGCAATGCTAAAATTGCTGAAGGAGGTGCGCGATGTTGTTCATTTACCACTAGTAATTTGTTTAAACACCTCAGGCCGAAGCTTGTGGACGAGAGTCTGACACTGTTGTGCTGGAAGAAAGAAAACTCCGGCAGCAACTCGACGGCAAACTCTGCAGAAGACCGAGAAACTGAAGAGCAGAGATCCGAGAGCAGCACAAATAACACGAGCAACTCTTTAAACTTCTATCTTTGACTTTAGTTCATAAAAAAATCATTAAAATTAGTACATTTAAAAACCTTAGTTATGTAAAGTGGAAAACTGTTTTATCTTGCACTTAATTTCATTTAAATAAGTGTAAACTCAGAGTTGTTTGTTTTATTTTTCAGACTATTATTTTGGACTTAAACATAGTGGCTGGGCTGCCTTTTTATTAGAAATAAAATTCATTTTCAAAAATAATCTGTCATTGCATTATTTAAAATTTTATGTATATACAGTATCGGTATGCGAGTATCGGTATCGGTGAGTACTGAAGGTGAAGTACTCGTACTTGGTATCGGTCTGAAAAAAAGTGGTATCGCACATCCCTATATATTAATGTTAATTCTTGTTGCCCTGTTCCCCTAAAAAACCTAGGAGTTAGTATTGACAGCTCACTCAGCTTGGAAAAACAGATCAGCTCAGTGATTAAAACAAGCTTTTTCCAGCTACGTCTGATATCTAAAGTTAAACCTTACTTGCCTTCTGACCAGTTGGAAAGACTAATCCACGTGTTTATCACATCACGTTTGGATTATTGTAACTCACTTTATATTGGTCTAGCTGCTTGTTCTCTGCATCGGTTACAGCCGGTACAGAACGCAGCCGCCCGCCTCCTGACAGGGGCGAGGCGTGTTGAGCATATCACTCCTGTGCTGCAGTCTCTTCATTGGCTCCCTGTCTGTTTCAGAGTCCAATTTGAAATCTTGCTGCTTGTTTTTAAATCTCAAAATGGCCTAGCGCCCTTGTATTTGACAGAAATGTTGTTTGTATACACCTGCCAGAGCTCTGAGGTCGTGTGACCAGCGACTTCTAGTATGCCCTTGCTCCAGGTGTAAGAGCAGAGGCGACAGAGCCTTTGCAGTCGCGGGACCACAGCTTTGGAACCATCTCCCTCTGAACATCAGGTCTGCCCCCTCGATTGAAATTTTTAAATCACAGCTTAAAACCCATCTTTTCACGTTGGCCTTCAACACAACCTGAACCAGACAGTGTGCCTTATATATATATATTTTTTTTAAATAGTTTTCTTTTCCTTTCTTTCCTTCTTGTATATTATATTTTAATGCTTGTTTAAAATGTGTGCAGCACTTTGGGCAGTGGCTACTGTGTTTTAAATGTGCTATATAAATAAATTTGACCTTTGACCTTTGACCTAACAGATCTTATTGCTGCTGTATGCTCATAATAGACCATCCTTGTTAATGAGAACTTAGCTTTCAATGTGTTTTGCTTTTCCCAGGTTCTTCGACCTTTTGACTCCAAATCACTTGTGAATCGCATTACTACAGTGTTTGATTCAGACATGTGATTTTGTTTTAGCTTTTGATATTTTCAATCATTTGTTTTAATATTTTTAGGAAAAATACAGTTTTTTAGCTCAATAACTCCCAGGTTATTTGATATACTGAATCCAAATCACTTCCGAATCACATTACTACACAGTCTGGTTCTGACAAACCTCTTTGTTTTCTCTGGCAATGTTCCTAATGATTTTTATTAATATTTTTATGAAAAAAGTTTTTTTCTCAATAGCTTGCAGGTTATTTTACCTATTTACTCCAAATCACCTGTGAATCCCATTACTGTAGTGTCTCTTTCAAATAACTCTTTATTTTAGCTTTAAATATTGCAAAAAATTTATATTAATATTTGTAAGAGAGATAAAGTATTGTAGCTCAATATCTACCAGTTCATTTGACCTATTGACTGAAAATCAGCATTAGCACAAGCTTTCCTTCATTTACTTTGTTGTTCAGTTTTGGTTTTTATCAACAGTATTCATGTGTACTCTATTAATTATGAATAAGGTGAGTGTGATCCGCGGCACTTAACGTTAGTTTTGCAATCCTCTTGTTTTCGCTTTTACCGTAATGCATGAAATATGTGTGCACCGCTAAACAACGTCGGCTCACTTTGCTGTGTTTTTCAGAGCGCCAGCTGGCTTGACCGCAGTTGTTTACTGACGGGTGTGTGTGACGAGTGTGGTGAGCAATCTTTTTTTTAAGAGCAAGCATTGATTATGCGGGACACTGTCTCAATTTGCAGGATGCGAGAAATGGGCTTGAAACGCTGTACGCGCACGCGCTACGCGGGACGGGTGGTCACCCCAGATCCAATCCGAGTGAAAACAAAGTCGCTTCAGGGACTCAGCCCTTCCACGCCAGTGGCCCCCAGGGCCGTCCAGACTCCAAGTCTAGAAACTCTTCCTAAGCTCTCTCAGCCACAGTTCCAAGTTAGAATAAAATTATTATTACAACCCAATTTTTACTAATCATAATAAGCATTTGATTGATAATTGATTGATAAGAATCAATCAAATAATTTAGGAACATCTTTGGCTCTTTATGTTTAGAAATTTGCTTTTACAATTCCAATCAACTATGAAATAGTTCTTTTATCTAGTCAAACATCCCCACAGGTAAGGCATTACTTCCTGAGTTAAATATTTAACAGAGGAAACATTTGCACTTACCTCGTTTATGTTGTATTTAGATCCCGGACGAGCCCCCAAACTGTTGTGGAATTTTTGGTGAATCAGAGCCAAAGATGACGAGTCAAGGTGTTGACGCTGCACAAGGAGGATTTATTGAGGATTGCAGAGGAAGCACACACAAATCAGCTGATTGAGAGCAAGGCTGTTGCTCCGGGGAGAATCCAACCCAACTCTGGCATGACTTCCGGCCATGCCAGGTCATATAGCTAGATCTCACGAGACGAGCAGACACTGTTTCCAAGTGACTTCAGACAAAACAGAGCGGCCTTCACACTGTGTTCCTGAGAACTTTGAAAACAAAGCATTATTCCATATCAGCTGCTGCTGATTTTTCCAGAGTTGCTGGATGAATTCACTGTCTCGTGGCGCGACAAGCCGTACAAGGAGAAACACCCCGTGTCAGGCAGCTCCATGCTCGACTGCGAGGGAATGGAGAATCACGGTCTCCGTAAGATCCCTCCGGTGGAGCCCATGGTGGCGGCTCATCTCCACCCGAAAACATGACTGTCCTCGCCGGGGTGCACACTCCCAAACAGTGCAGACCGCTTCCAGTCTACCAGTCCAGCCTCACGGAGAAGGCGTACAGAGCGGCGGCACTGACAGCCCGGGCTTTTAACGCAACCTCCCTCCTGATGGCTTATCAAGCGGAGCTGGAGGAGGAGATGACAGCCAAGCCAGACCCGACACTGTGGGAGGAGATGTGCATCATCCCCGACCACTGCCTCCACCTGCAGAAGGTGGTGATCCAGGCACAGGGCAGAGCGATGGGGCTGATGGTTCTGCAGGAGAGGGCGCGCTGGCTAAACCTCACCACCCTGACAACGAAGGACAAGGAGGATCTCCTCCATACTCCTATTTCGCCCCAGGGTCTCTTCGGCTCGGCAGTAGCCTCCATGCAGAAGAGGTGTGAGGAGAAAAAGCGGGAGGAAGAAGCCCTGAAGCTGTGTTTGCCGAGGAGGGCGCTGTCCTCCACGCCTCCAGCTCCCTGCCAATCTTATGCCAAGGCAGCGGCTCGGCCACCCGCTTTCAAGATCCCCAGGGTGCCCAAACCTCAGCCTGCACCCCAGGCACCGCCGGGAGCGCAGCCTGCGAGGGGCCCGTGGCAGAGGAAGGCTTCCACACGGGAGGGATCTCAGCCTGATCAGCCTCCCTCCACCCACTCCGCCCACTCCGCCCACTCAGGTGGTGAGGAGGAAGAAGCGGCGAGCCTATCCTCCCCAGAAGTCGGAAGCGATGTGGCCCAGCCCCCCTCTCTGGCCCCGCTTGCTCCACCGGCAGCAGCGTTCACGAGCAGGTTCACAAAGCTCGGTTCTGTTAGGTGTCTGGATGACGGGATGTTTGACCCAGCTCAGCGCCCCATAAAGAGAAGCAGAGACAGCATCCAGCAGGTGGAATCCCCCAGTGGTCCACAAAATATGTTTCACAAGCGCTTCTCAATGTTGCACAACATTAAACTTGTTTCAACTGTCGCATCCAGGCACGTTGCCGAGGGCGCAGTTACAAAAAATGAAAAACAAAAACTTTGTTGAAAAACAAAACCTGTCATGTCCCAGAGGGAGTGATTCCTCTCTCCGGCACAGACGAGCCGGTGACGCAAGTCCCGGCTTGCGCATGTGCAGTACCGAACAAGCAGCTCAATGCGGCGATGCCGCTAGAGGGCACCGGCACTCCATGCATGACAGATTGGCCTGTCAGCCCGCTGTCACTGCAGATAGCGGGCTGGTCAGAGTGCACAAAGTCAGAGTGGGTTATCAGGACACTGAGCAGGGGATACTGGCTCCAGTTTGCTGTAACACCTCTGCAATTCAGAGGAGTAATTCAGTCACAAGCTCACAGCGATGCCGCTCGTTTTCTGTAGGAAGAGATTTCTCTGTTAGAAAAAACAGTTATAAGAATTATTTCTCCCGAACACCGCCACATTGGGTTTTATTCAAGATATTTCCTGGTTCCCAAGAAGGGAGGTCATGCAAATGTGCAATTTTAGATCTCAGAGATCTAAATAGTCACCTCAGGAAATACAAATTCAGGATGTTAACGCACACCTCCCTGCTTCGTTTTCTGCGACCAGGCGATTGGTTCACCTCAATCGACCTGAAGGATTATTTTCACATCCCAATATACCCACCACACCGAAAATATCTTCGGGTCGGCTTTCAGGGGACAAGTTACAAATATCTAGTCCTCCCGTTTGGTCTGTCATTGAGCCCGAGAGTGTTCGTGAAATGTACGGAGGCGGCGGTGGGACCCCTGAGGGGGCGCGGTCTCTGCGTCACCACGTACATCGACGATTGACTCATTGCGGCATCCTCCCACCAGGAGGCAGCAGATCACACGAGGCAACTCACGGCACACCTGTTGAATCTAGATTTCAATTTGAACCTAGAAAAGAGTGTTTTTCTTCCTTGTCAGAAAATCACGTTCATAGGCCTGTTAATAGACTCAGCTCAGGCCAGAGTGAGACTGACTGGAGAAAGGCTACAGGTGCTAAGAGACTGTTTATCCCTCTTTCAAACGCGAAAATTTGTGTCTCTCAGGCTTTGCCAGCATCTGTTGGGACTGATGGCCTCAGTCTTGGTGGTGGTGCCAATGAGACGCCGATACATGATGGGAATAGAGCGTTGAGTGGCTTCTCACAAGCTGGACCCACGCCGTCATGGCGCACACAAGGTATGAGTCACTGTGACATGCACAGCAGCCTTAGTTCCATGGAGAAGCTTGAACTTCCTCATTCAGGGAGTGCCAATGGGAGTTATTACATGCAGGAAAGTGGTCATGACAGACGCCTCCCTGGTGGGCTGGGGTGGCGTGTTTGAAGGGAGAGCAGTGAATGGGACATGGGCTCCTCACATGCGCTCATTCCACATAAATTATCTGGAGTTGATGGCTGTTCAACTGTCGCTGAAACACTTCCTTCCTCTCATGAGGGGGCACCACAGTGGTGGCCTACATCAACAGACAGGGTGGCCTGAGGTCGTTGCAGTTACACATGCTGGCACACAGACTGATTGTCTGGAGCAGCAGACATTTCCTGTCCACGAAAGCTACTCATGTGCCGGGGATTCTAAACTGTGGAGCAGATCTCCTGTCCAGGGGGAACCCCCTTTATGCAGAATGGAGGCTTCATCCAGATGTGCTGAGCCTGATTTGGGAGCGTTTTGGACGACCATCAGTGGATCTCTTTGGGACGTCAGAGAACACTCACTGTCCCCTATTTTTCTCGCTTCACGACCAGAATACACCTCTGGGGGTGGACGCACTGGCTCACCAGTGGCCTCACACTCTTCTGTATGTGTTCCCCCCGATATCTCTGATTTCTCCTTCCTGTGTCAGAGTGAAGGAGGGGGGCTTTACAATGATTCTCATAGCGCCTTACTGGCCAGCGAAGCACTGGCTGGCGGAGATAACTCAGCTCCTGTATCAGGAGCCTTGGCCCCTGCCAACCCGCAGGGACCTGTTGTCTCAGGGGCGCTGAGAAATATTTCATCCTTACCTGGAGAGGCTGGCTCTGTGGGCTTGGCCCGTGAGTGGTTTAATCTGAGGACTGTGGGCCTTCCCCTGAATGTGATGGAGACCATTCAGGGCGCTAGGGCCCCCTCAACGAGGACCCTTTATGTGAGAAAGTGGTCGGTTTTTGAAAAATGGTGCTCAGACTCGCATCAGGTTCCCTTCCAGTGTTCTGTGACAGGGATCTTGTCTTTCTTACAAGACATGGTGGATAAAGGAAGAGCTTTCTCCACCATAAAGGTTTATCTGTCAGCAATTCCGGCGTGTCATATTGGCCTCGAGGGGAAGACAGTAGGTCAGCATCCTTTGATCTGCCATTTTATGAGGGGTGCATGCCGTAAACTTCCGGTGTGCAGATCACTGGCACCATCCTGGGACCTCCCCTTGGTGCTCAATGCCCTCTCAGACTCACCTTTTGAACCCCTGGAACAGGTGGATTTGAAATTCGTGGCCTTGAAGGCAGCCTTACTACTGTGTCTTGCTTCGGTTAAACGAGTGGGTGAGATTCAGGCTCTGTCAGTACACAGAGCATGCACAAAGTTCTCCTCAGGGAATGCAAGAGTGACTTTACAGCCCAACCCAGCATTCATGCCTAAGGTGTTGGGATCATGTTCTCCGATTGACCTCTTGTCCTTCAACCCGCCGCCATTCTCCTCTGATGAGCACAACCGGCTACATATGTTGTGCCCGGTTTGAGCCTTAAGGATCTATATAGACAGGACGAAAAGCTGTCGGAAGAGTGACCAGCTTTTTGTGTCTTGGTCGAAGAGCCGCTTGGGGAGGCCGGTCTCGAAGCAATGGCTTTCTCATTGGATTGTGGGGGCCTTGGCTTATAATGCCAAGGGACTGCAGCCTCCCGAGGGCCTGCATGCGCACTCTACCAGAGGGCTCACAACTTCATGAGCACTTTTCAGAGGGGTCTCCGTTGAGGAGATCTGTGCTACTGCAAGCTGGACTTCCTGGGCTTGATGTGACGGCTCCAACATTAGCACATTCTGTGCTTAATTTGGCGCAGCCCCAGTGATGTTGGATTCAGGGTGCTCAGTGCCTCGTAACATCTGCACAGCAATCCAGGAGTCAGGATTTTCCCAATGCGAGACACGAAACGAATGCTATGAAAGAGAACTTTAGGTTACTTACGTAACCCCGGTTCTTTGAGTAGCATGAGTGAGTGTCTCACCAGACCACCCTCCTTGCTCTTCGTAGCGAGAAGAGGTGTGTGTCTTTAGAATGACAGGAAGCGCAGTGTCAGTACTATTTATAGGGGGAGGGTCACCACCCTCTCTGACTCTGACGTGCTTGACTCCAGCCAATGATGGCTCTATGCAATAGGAGCTTCTGATGGGGTCACGCTGTCGGCGTTCCCAATGTGAGACACTCACTCATCCTACTCAGAGAACCGGGGTTTCATAAGTAACCTAAAGTTACCCGTTACTCATTACTTTTGAAAAAAGTAGTTTCTTACACTACTTGATTACTCCAAGGAAATCGTAAAGAAGTTACACTGCTCGTTACTGCATAGCGCTCCGGGGAAGGATATACTAGCGCACAGCGGCTTAAATTTATGGCTTCTACTGCTGTGCTCCCGTATATCCTTCAGCGAAGCACTGCGCATGCGCAGGTCTGTGTGTATCAAAATGCTATTTTAACAGATTGAAAAGAAAACACGCCTTTTAAAATGTTTTATAACCATTTGTATTTACTTCACATGCTATTACGCCATCCCCTGGACCACTGGAAGGAGTATTTTAGTCCACTTTCGTCAGTCCAGCTCTGATTCCTATTGACTTCCAGCAATTGAGCTAAACTAACTATGATGCTAACAGCTGGGAACAAGCCACTGGATGCAGAGACACAAAAAAGGTATTTATGAGCTTGTCTAACTTTGTCAATGATAGGGATAGGGCGTGGGTCCAAAATCTTCGGAGTATTCCTTTGAAAGAGGCATTTACAGTAGGAGGGAGTGCAGTGTTGTCAGTGGGGCACAAATTTATATAAGGCAACCAATTTTACTTTGACAGTTCCATCAGCCCTGACCCGGAAGGGATAGCGAGTAGTTGCTCGTATGGCCACCGTTCCATCTCCTGGTGGTAATAAAAAGAACTCCGCTTAAATAATAATTGCTCCATTTGCAGTCATTGTAAAAGTAACGATCATCGTGTTTCATTTGTAACTCTGGTTTGACTACCAATCTAGGAGTGGGGCCGTTACACTACTTGTTCCCATCAAAAGTAATTTAACTACTTGTAACGTTCATTACTCGTAGTTATACACCCAACTCTGTAAATAAAGTAAGCATGACCAGAACTGTTCTTTAAGTAATGGTGAAAAGGTAAATGATCTTTGAATATTTTTCCAGGTCCTGACAAACGTATTCAAAGTTAGGTTGGCGTCTGTCACTTATTTTCATATTGAAATAATAGGTTTGTGGACAGCACAGCTTAAAAGATGCAAATGCAAGTTGCGTAACTTTCACGGGTGGTTTGGTTTGCTTTCAGGTGTGCAGAGTGAAATCAAACCAGACCAGTGAAATGTATGAAAGATTAGATTAGATAAAACTTAATAGATCGCTTTGGGAGGGTACCTCAGGGGAATTGTGGTTTCAGAAGCAGCACAACACCAACAGGCGATAGTACTATGCAATTATTAGTGAGATAATGATGAAATTTGAAGACATCTTGAATATTTACAGAAAAAGTCACTAAAATTCTTCAAAAAATACATGGGCTGCATAATTTAAGTCCTCACAGGTGGCAGAATCAAGTGAAGGCCCCATTTCCACAACATTTCAAGTGAAAACAATCAGTTTTGCATTTCTCTTCACACAGCAATGTTTTCTAAATAACATTTCTTTGAGTTCAAATGAGGCCATGATTTGGTGCTGCTGATGATGATGGTTTGTTTTTTAGTTATTGTTTTCTAATAAAACCAAATACACATATGCAGAGAATGATACACTATAAACATGAACAGTGGTGTGTGCACAGGCATTCGTATGGACAGACGACCAAGTTGGATTCCTATTACAAGTGACTGAACTCGAAAACTACCAAATCCCAGGAGAAGATGCACTGGGAGTGATGACGCTCTGCCACCAGTGTTATTATTGTCCATCTACGAAGTTGGATCCTTTTTGAAAAAGTTCCACCTTGGGAGCCGGTTTCAAAAAGTTACTTTTTCATTGTCTCCAAGCACCGTTATTGTGCAAACAGGGCCTATATGGTCCATGCACTGAAACAGCTTTTCATTTAGCTGACTGGTCGATTCTGCCAGGACTGGAACTGCAAATGCAGAAATTATTGACTCAATGCATAACAAAAAGATTCTGCTCCAAATCATAAAATATTCAAAAATATTTATATTCAAAGTATAAGAATTAAAGCTGTCTGTGTCCCTGCTGCTGTATTTGCCTGAGTTTTACATTCAGATGAGCAGAGTCTTGCTCAGTAAACACGTGACCGACACTGTCTGAACATGGTGCTGTCGACATCACCATTAAACAAATGTGACTTATCTATCCTTGGATATTAAAATTTTAGTCAAGCAGAAGCATCATCCAGTAGTTGAAATAGCAGGAGATGGCATCCGACAAAGAGCATGATAAAAAAGAAAAACATTAATAATAATAAAGGCACAATAAATAGGTAAAATCAGGTTTGGGCTTGTCTTAAAGAATGAAGTAATATGTACTTCTAAAAAAGTTTCCAAAACAAGGTACCGGTGAGAAACCTAGAGCAGATTTAATAAAAGCAGGATAAAAAAGTTTCATCAGGGTTTTGTCGACACAGAAATGGGGCAATTAGCAAATAAAAGCCACGTGTGATGCCCATTTCCTGTTGAAAATGCAGGTTAAAAAAAGTGAGTGCAACAACTGCTGTTGTTCAATTTTCATGAGGGGACAAACAGTGTGGGACCAACAGGAAGGCAGCCATCTTCAATACAAAATTCGCCCCCATTTCGCTTTTCATTTTTCAAATGAACTGAACTCTTAGTTCCATTCTTCCAAATGACCCCAAACTCAGCACACTGCATCGAGACACATTGACTTTCAATAATCAGCCAGTTTTTTTTGATACGTCGCTCAGTCTCCTCACAGCACGCCGTCAGAAACGCCTGTTATTTCGACAGCCCCTCACGAGCTCAGGCATTGTCCCAGAACACTCAGATTACAGTCAGTTATGTGCCATAATGGTCCTCATGTAATCCATTATAAAGTTTAATACAACTCAACTCTATAGTGCCCCCTACCATAGACCTAAAACATTAACATTCTTCCACAGTAACCAAACTGTGCAGTAAAATTCTATGGCTGAAGACAAGCAAAAAATTATATTACTATTTTGATGCATTTATAACCGTTGGCCAGTGGGGGCGCAAAGACCCCCCGAAAAATACATAAAAATGTCTTACAAGCAAATACTTTGTCCGACTGTCTTGAAATTTTGATCAATTATACACAACATGATGCTGATTATATTGATATATGAATGACTGTGATAGATGCTACAGCGCCACCCACGGGAGTGTGCAAAGATTACAATACAATTTAAAAAAATTACTTTGACCCATCTTTTTCATATTTGACAGAAAACTCCCTTGTAGCCTCCTGATTAGAAAAGTCAATCAGCTCTTTCCTGTAGTTTCCATGGTTTTGACTCTAGAGGCTTCTCTAAAACTCATTCATTGTCTATGTGGAAATGTCGTTTGGCTTCCAATTATTCAAATGAACTGAACTCCTCGGTGTTTGGACCAAATGAGCCCAAACTCAGCATGCTGCATCCAGACACATTGACCTTCAATAATCAGCCAGCTTCTTTTGGTCTGTTGCTCAGTCTCCCCATAACAAGCCCTCAAAAATGCCTTCTTTTCCTGCCACTCCAGTCCAATTTGGAACTGAACTGCACCCCCCCCCCCCCCACCCCCATCCTCAATCTCCTGACTTTGACATACACACTTCAAACTCTGTACGAAATTCTGGTAGAGGACACTGATCAAAAATGTCTATAATATCTTTGACCAATTCCAAATCCTGGAGCTGATGCCGGCTGCGGCCCAACGATTTGCACAATTTTATAATTATAATGCAGGAGACTGGATTGATCAAACGCCGCCTGGTCACATGATCTCGTCACATGACCAGACAGCCGCTCGCGCTGCGCGCTCGTAGCTAAGCTACTCGGTTCAAACAGATCGTCAAAAAACTGTGCAAACGGCATCGTGATTTAAAAAAAAGAGGCTTTTGACCAAGTTGGTATGCAGCTTACAGTCAAGTCGGCACCGACCAACTCGGCCACTTGAGAGCCCCCCTGCGAGGCCGACTTGGCTTTGATGCCGACTTGACTGTATCCCGGGGGCGGTGCCGAGTTGGACAGGGTCGACTTGGATTGGTGCCGACCTGACCGTATCCCATGACAAAGGCAGGACGTTGTCACCACTGTGTGACAGACTGTGCAGGAAAATAGAGCAGGGAATTCAGTGCAAACAAATGTGAAAACTATGAATACGCTTGATGGTTAAGACAATCATGAACACACAGCATTGTATTGAAAAAAAAAAACATGTCTATTGGGTAAAATTTGTGAATGTATTCACTGAAAGTTTAACCTAATTGTACATCTGTAACCTTCAAAATGAAGTTAACACAGACCATAGTTTCTATGGGTGTGAAAAATATCAATATGACAATATATCACAATACTCAGCTGCCCAATTTTGAATTAACAGCACTTAGTTTATGAATATAATGATTCAAGTTTTAAATGCGCCATGTCAAACTGAATCCCTGAAGGGCCGGCATTCTGCATGTTTCAGATGTTTCTCTGCTTCAACACACCTGAATCTCATGTTGCAGTCATCCTCAGGATCGTAAAAAAGCCCAATCAGGAGACCCTCGTTGCAATCAGCTGCGTTGAAACTGGAGAGAGACCTAATACATGTGTATGAGCAGTACATGAGTTACAACACTGCCGTCTGCTCACAGCTGCCACTCTTGACAAGCATGTTTGAATAAGTCATCGGCCTCCAGATAAACTCTCCCATTTTTGTTCACATATGCTGCTTTGAGCGCACTGGTTGTTTTCTTAACTCAGATTTTTGAAATGCGAGCACGCTCCATGGCACCCTGGTATTCCGACGAGGTGAAGAGGCTCCATAACAGGAGAGGAGGAGATGCGGAGGGTGGTGGATGGTGCTGTTCGGAATGAGAAAGTTTTCCAACCTGTGTCACTGAGAATGGGGGCTCATGGCTTTACTCAGACACCTCAGCAGTGCCGAACCAAATACAAGAACCCGAGGTGTCAGTTTGACTCACTTTGGAAATGACAAGCTAAGCAAAAAGAAAGAACACAATGCCGCAATGCATAATACATCTTGTACCTCCTTGTGTTCCAAGCAGGTCTTGCATTGACTGTTGTTTAACGATATCACATGCCTGCATTGTTAAGCCGCGTTCAGACTGAACGTGTTATTGCGTCAAAAACGCGAGAAGTTAAACGCGCGTCAATTTTGAGGTCCGACGCTGAGCAACACTGGGCTCCCGAGGATACCGCATTGAGGCGGCGCATCTGTGGTGGGAAGGCGGGGTTTCCGGCCTTATTTCCTGTGTTAGCTTAGCATCATGGCTAACCCTGTTGAGCGAGTGGCTTGGCTTTATTTGTTTCATAAAGCCAGACAACGACGCCATTGGCGAACAGTATGCCGTGCCTGGGTGCACGATATTATCCAGAGACGGTCGGAGTTTGGTCAGTTTCACCATTTGCTCCAGGAGCTGCGACAGGATGAAGGTTGCTTTCACCGGTCCCCGCTCCCTGACCTACGTCACCATAGAGACACTCTCTGATTGGTTTGCCGCAAAAACGCCGCATAAACAGTTCGGATTTACCAACTTCAGCGTCGGCTGCAAAAACACGCCGAGGACGCCAGAACGCCCCGACACGCCGCAAAAACGCGTCTCATGCGCCGCCGGGATTTTCGCCACCGGTGAACACGTGTTCCCCATTGTTTCATTCATTTGGCGGTGTGAACAGGCCTTTACGCAGCCATTCACAACCCACCTACATTTTAACGGTGCTCTCTGCGGTAGAAACATGCAACAGATTTTGGCCTGGGCATGCTTTGCAGTATGCAGTATGCAGCAGTTTCAGCTGCAGTTGCTCATGTGTTAGATCGGACCACACAGGCCAGTCTTCAAAAGTCAACAGGAACAGAAATTGAAAAACAAAACAAAACATCAAACTTCCAGTTTAAATCCTATGTAAGAAAGAAACACCATTTGAACCAGTGCCATGAGTGTATGGAAAAACAAAAGACACAAAGTGCAGGAGGACTGTGAGGCCATGTTTCCATCCTTGGATCACTGCAGACAGATAAGACCCCAAAAGGGCCGGGATGACTTTGTTCCAAAACAACTGGACCAAACATACTAACTGGATCACCCAGTCTTCTCAGTTACATTAAAATCCTTTATGCTCAGTTTGCATGTTGCTGAAAGAATATCCCTGAGTTAAAATGATTTTTTGCTTCCTCATATATTTGACGAACTGACAGAAGACATGGTAAATACATAATAGAAGTGCTTCCTTTCACCTGTAAGTGGCCTTAATGTTGTGGCTGATCTACGCATGGTTTCTGTCACCAAATTACCACCAGAGGGCAACTGAGAGGAGTGATGCTGAAATAGGGAGGGAATAAATACATCACTTACCAAAGAGCACTGGAGTGTAAGTCGATGTGTTTTCATTGTTCTAAACATGGCCGCTGCTGTAGAAGCTGATCTCTGCTTCCCACAATTCAACTCATCCTACAGGAAGATTACACGCTCTCCTGCAGTGTCCATGCTCATTTACATCACCCTGTCCTCCATCGCTGTGCTCACTGTGGTTCTCAACCTGCTGGTCATCATCTCCATCTTCCACTTCAAGTAGTCAAATGCTTCATCACTTTAACCGAAGAACGAATGACTGTCATTGTTAATGTTTTTATGTCTCATTGCCTTTTTTTCTGCTGCAATAGTAATTGTTTGTTTGCAGCAAATGATAGAAAAGTGTGTTGATCTGTTTCATCCCCAGGAAGCTGCACACGCCGACCAACCTCCTCCTCCTCTCTCTGGCTGTCTCGGATTTCTTGGTGGGCCTCCTCATGGTTTTTCAGATCATCCTCATTGACGGCTGCTGGTTCCTCTGTGACCTCATGTGTAGTCTGTATTTTCTCTTAGACTATGGGATCACCTCGGCCTCAGTGGGAACAATGGTGCTCATATCAATCGATCGCTATGTGGCCATTTGTGACCCTCTACATTATTCCACTAAAGTCACTCAGAGCAGAGCGAAAGTCTGTGTTCTGCTTTGTTGGCTCTCCTCTGCAGTTTTTCAAGGTCTGGTGCTGAGAGATAATGTGAGACATCCTGGCAGGTACAATTCTTGCTATGGAGAGTGTATAGTTGTTGTTGAATATGTTGCAGGAATAGTGGATCTTTTGTTGTCTTTTATTGGCCCTGTCAGCATCATTGTGGTTCTTTTTTTTTTTTTTTTTTTTTTCTAAAAAATTTTTTTATCCCCTTGTCCCGTTCGGCAGCTGGGGCGTGCAATATTGTATGATTGTAGCCTTTTACTATCCGAACAGATTTTAATGTTAGCAGCAGGACGAGACTGAGTCTCCTCCTGCTGCTGCCTTTATTTAAAGCTGGCATCCGGCATGGCTGCCGGACAGGACTGGGACGGAAACGCTCAGAGAGCAGGGACAGAAAGAGAGAAAGATAAAGAGAGGGAGAACGGGGGGGGGGGCACAACCTATGAACAAAGTCACAATACAAAACAGTGTTGTCGACGCACCACACGCAACCTAGAACAATCCCAAACCCCCAATCTAGACAACACCAAAACAGAGCCGACAACCAACACAGAAAATTACAGAACCATACATATTTTTTTTTTTTTTTCCGAACCATATTAGTGAACAGACCAGGCCACAAAAATAAAAGGAGGTGTAGGGGAGGAAGGAAATGCAAGGACACCACAAACCCTTTTTTTTTTTTTTTTTGAATATAGCTAGGCGCCGGACGCCCAGGGCGGGCAGGGCCGAGAGCCCAAGGCCCAAGAGCCCAGGAGCCAACCCCCCACCCAGGCGGAGGGCCATGACCCAGCCGGGAGAACCAGCCCACACGGGCGGCTACCCACCCCAGGCCAGTACACCCCCCAGCACTCCGGCCATGCACCCCGAGATCCAGGGCATCACCCCCCCACCCCCACTCCACGACCCCCCCCCGTCCACCGCCCGGCCCACCCCTCCCACCCCCTGTCCTCTCCCGCCTCACTCCCCCCCGCCCCAACCCAACACTCATACCCACTCACTCATACTGACACACACACATGCACACACGCACACACACAACCACTCATCCCTAAACCAAACGCACACACACACACTCACATTCCAACACACTCACACACTCTCACGCACATGCTAACAAGCACACACACACACACACACACACACACACACACACACACACACACACACACACACACACCATCCTACCCCAAACACACTCACATTCCCGCGTCATCCACTGTCACATCCTGTGGGAGACACCCCCGGAAGGCAAGGGAACACCGAACCCCACATCCAAGACCCCCCGCCACCCACAACTGCCGCCCCCACCCCCTCACCCCACCGCCGCAGACAGATATGCACCCCCAGAGCCAGCAGCCCCCCAAACCACAGCCGCTCCAAACCCCAGGCCTGTGGGGAAAACAACAGCCCCCCCCCGCCCCACCCCCCACCAGAAGGAATCCGGAAACGGGGGCGCAGAAGACCCCATTGCCCTCCCTCCCCCCCTCCGTCTCGTGAGTGTTGATGGAGTATATGTTGTTTGCGATTAAAATTCATTGTGGTTCTGTATGTGAGAGTGTTTGTGGTGGCTGTGTCTCAGGCTCGAACCATGAGGTCTCATGTTACAACAGTTAAGGCCTCAGTATACTTCCCCGTCGCCGCTACGTCGTTCCTACGACGTAGACGTCGTAGCCCTACGACGGGCTACGTCGGGCTACGTCGGGGCTTGACGTGCGCCTCCCGAAAATTGTGACTTCGCGTCGTTTCGACGCGTGGTGACGTGAACGTCGAGGGCTGTGATTGGTCCGCTTTCGCGTTGTTTATAGAATAAAGTAGAACTCACCCGGAAAACTTTTCTGGCCCGAACAGTGCTTCGGGAGAAATATAGATCCAAAATTGAACGGCGCACATCCCTATACTGTTAGCAGTGTTAGCACTGTTAGCAGACGGGGCTATGTGTATAGCCGCTCCTCAAACGGCTTTAATCGTCCAAAAGCTCATTAGTTTCACCAATATTTCATCACGGTCCGCTCAGCCTCTCCTCCACGACAGCTCGGTGTCGCCAGATATGTCATATATGCAGATATATGTTCGGTAAATGCACGCGTGTTTAGATACGTACGTCTAGAAATCTATTTCTATAGATCTATGTCTAGGTAAAGCCGGAGCTACGGAAGCCGCATTGTTGTCGTGACTGCCAGCGGCTTGGCAGAGGAGGGCGTTCCCTTGACGCAGGAGCAAGATATGTTCAGTAGCGGCGTAGGGTTGTCGGCGTAGGAACGCAGTGGCGGCGACGGGGGAGTATACTGAGGCCTTTACGCTTCAGGGCTCATTCAATTTAACGACATTAAAATCTGAAAGGAAGGCGCTCAGGACTGTCAGTGTTGTAATAACTGTGTTTCTTATCTGTATCTGTCCTTATTACTGTGTTACTCTTACAGGTGGAGATGCTGTATTAAGTGCTTCCTCTGTGGCCTTTGTAATGTGTCTATTCTATTTTAATTCCTGTCTTAACCCTCTGATTTATGCTCTGTTCTACCCCTGGTTCAGAAAATCCATAAAACTAATCATTACTCTTGAGATTCTGAAGCCTGGCTCCTGTGAAGCTAACGTTGTGTAGAATGAAGATATATCCAAAACACATCTTTTCTTCAGTTTATGGTTATTGGTCATTTTGTTTTCATTGTGATAACTACTTTAAAACAATGGAGAGTGATAACCACAATACAGGTGTAATTTAGTTTGCTATGTTAATGGAATATGCTTGGCTTGTCGGAGTTGAATGTGCTCAAATATGAGGGAGCACGTGAGAGGAGTTCCTGCACTGCAGTAGAATCAGAAGTTCACTCAACCACTCAAATTGTCCAGTTAAAGTAATAAAGAACAGATACTCAATTTAAGATGTCTGATTCGTGATCCTGAGTCAGCTTTGATTTTACAGGAATAATGAATCAGCATCATATCTGTTGTTGGGAGTTGTGCTCTTTTTACATCTGATTTTACAGGAAAATACAGAAACATCCCCGATATATTCGAACCTCTCAGTCTTATATTGAAACTGTCAGAGTTTCATGCTCGTAAAAACGTTTACATCCTCCTTGCTGAGAAGAGTTGTGTTCATCTCTGTTTGTTAATCAGTTTGTTTAACAGCAGAAAGTAGCAGTGGAATTGACACTGAGGAAGCTATTCTGTGACAGGTCACAATGAGAAGTGAACGTTGTTTTTGGAAGTTTTGGACTCTTCCATGTCAATACTGTGGCAGTTAAAGAAAACCTTCAGCTTTGGAGCTACAATCTTTATTCAAATATACTTTTCTCAAATATATTGGATGACAGAATGACAGAATAAATGAAAGAAAGATTGTACATTTTATACATTTAAATTCTTTTCAGTCACAGGAGAACTTACCCATTCTCAGATGGAATCAACGTTATGGTTCAATTCAGTTCATCAGCCATTCTGGACAAACTGTCCATCTTGCCACTGACTTCGGTGTAGTGGTCAATCTGTCCTTTGAACCACTTGTTGGTCAGGATTGTCAGCTGTTGGGTGACCTTATTGGCTGTGGTTTCATTTTGTTTAAATAATCTTTCATTATATTGAGGCCTGTTGATCAATTTCATTCTGAATCTAGAGTTTTTGAAGATCAAGCAGAGTGGAGCTCCAAGACAGATGAAGGACGGGGCAGCAAGCAGGGAAAAACATGATGGAGGGAGAGAAAGACAGGAGAGGAAAAGATGCAACCGCCTCCTTGAAGAGCGAGAGCAGAACAGTCATTGGAGGAGAGCTTAATCTAAGTATGAATGACAACTACTGTTTGACTCAATGAACTTCCTGAAAGCTGGTGGAAGGATCTGGCAGTAGTGTGTAACCATGCCCCCCCATTATGAAAACTTTATTACTGTGTATAAAATTCAATATTGATTTATTTTCAGGTGAACCATCTGATCTCTCTTCTGGACCATGAAATGTAATGAAAAAACAACAACTGTGAGCTGTAGAAATCAAAGTTTCATTTTAAATTAGAGTCTCTGGAAGCCTTTTGGTGCATGGTGCGGTATTGCAAGTTGTTGACAATTTTGGGTAGGGTTCATTTTTATAGCCAGGTCGCTACGCCCATCTTTTAAACATCAAAATATGGGAGTACAGGAGAAAAGAACAACACAGTAGGTTATTTAATTTTATTTAATTATTTAAGTGAAACCTAAATACAAACACTGTCGCATTTTTGTTGACATTTAGTGCTCTTGCCTCTCAGCAAAAATGTCCTGGGTTCAAATATGAGGCTCAGAGTCGCTCTGTGTAGGGTTTGTGTGTTCTCTGCATGAGTGCATGGGATCTGTTTGGGTACTCTCGATTCCTCACACAGTCCAAAAACATGCAGGTGAGGTTAACTCTTGGCCCTAAATTGCCCCCAGGTGTGAGGGTGAGTGTGTGTGACTGTCTGTCTCTATGGGCTCTAAATTGGTGAACTGCTCCCGGTCTATGCGTGGTCTCGGCGGGCTGTGGCGGGCTTTCGGCGCAAGAAGTCAACGGGACGTGTCCACAACATTTTGGTAATTTCATGAACGGGCGCAGAGCGGGGCAGGAGGGAGGAGAGAAAGTGGGTTTTACCCAGCTGAGCAGAATTTGACCACTCAAATGAACACCTCTCCTCATTTTTGAATGCACTGCAGCAACGCTCACTGCTAAATTAACATGATGAAATACATTTTATTTCCTGGCTGCTCTGCTACATCCCAGACCATCTGAGAGGAATTAAACTTATTTGTGCTTCTTTGTGTCACAAGTCAGGTTCAGATGCACATAAATATTAAATGAGTCTGTCTTGTACCTCTAAAGACTTACCGACTTTATTGTATGCACATGTGTATAGAGATTACTTATTGATTAAAAATGAATATGAACCCCCGAACCCCAGCAGAACAGAACGCCTTCTCTGTAATGCATGACATCCCTTCACCAACATGAACAGTCCGCCAGCTCTGCCAGAAGAGTGTCAACCTTTGTGATTTGAAAATTGAAGTTTGAAGGTATGAGTCACAGACAACTGACTCTCAACACATTTACTGTAGTTCCTTTATTTTATTCTATTTATTTAGGGTTTTTTTTTTTTTTTGCCTGGAGAAGACCAACAGCGGTCAAAACGTAGTGCTACAGAACGCGCATTTTTGGGTTACTTTATTTTTTTTTCAGTTGGCCTCCTTTTCGTGTTTCTTTCGTTTTACCATTCCTTATTATTTTATTTTCCCTTGATTTCGGCTTAGGTCATGGGCGAAAATGGCTAGAAGCGCAGCCCTCTCTGTGTAACGCTATGTCTGTTAACACTAGAACAGCCAGTATTCTCACACCCCCTCCAAAGGCCACAGCGCTCAGCCAGACCGTCACACATTTTGCAGTGCTTTTGCACAGGAGCACACCAACAGGTTGTTTTTCTGTAATCTAATGTATTAGAAATTAAGATAAATAATCAAAATATTAAGTCAAGAGAATCAGCAAACCTTTTAATGCCTCATGTCTGCTTTATTAATGCCTCAAATCAGGTTTTAAAATGTATTTAAAACTTTCTACAGTGCGCATTTGCGCAGCATCACCACTCACTCACACTCTGTGCAGTCCTTTCCCTGATAAACACACACACACACACACACACACCAACACACACAAAACGGTTGTATTATTAACCGTCATTAATAATCAAGAACATATTAAAATTAGTAAAATAAGTCTCCCCGGCTGCGCATCAGGACGGACACCTTCCCACATGGTCCGTCCTCACCCTGCTCATTTGATTCTGGGACTGCAGGCTCCACAGGACAAAGGTATTTATTCCGAAAATATGTTTGTTCTAAAATTAATTTTTGGAAACGAAAAATACATGGTTTGCTGTACTTTGGTGGAGGATATAATATTTTACCTGAATCTGTAATTGGCACCTCTGGAGACGCTGCACTGCTCCTGCTGTCAACTGCCTGTTGTGTTGAATTTTATTACAGTAGTTTATTTATTTTTTACACCATTTTATATTATTATTATTTAGTTGTAAACTGACAGCAGCCTACAGTAATTCTCTATACCTGGAGGTGACGCGTGAGCGCTTCCATGCGCCACTGCAGGTTCTGCGCTGGACTGTACAGCAGCTGGAGGTCGATCAGGCATTTTTGGGGCAGCAGGATTACATTTTTTTCGCTGTTTGTCACGTGGCTGTTCTGACTCTGATTCAGAACTTTCCTCCTCTTCACTCCAGTCACGATCGCTGATGTCCAACACGTCTCCGCCATCCGATTCCCCCTCACTGACCTCCTGTATCATTGTTAAAGCTTCTTCCACTGAATATCTCTTCATTATGCCTCTTTTCATTGTCTTTTGGGATTTGGTTGATATTTTTGGCCGTCTGTCTGATTGTGTGCTGTCAGAGCTCGCTCCCTGTTCAGATGCGCGGGCATGAACCAAAACAAATCAATAGCAGAAAAAAAGCCCTGCAAAGTGCGTCTTTTTTTTCATCTTTTTTGGAGGTATAAATGCTTTGTAATATTATGTGTGTCATTTTTAGGATCTTATTTGCTTCAGAAAAAACAGACAAGACACATATTTAGGAAAAGTCAGAGTTAGAGGACAGGGGAATTATTTTTAACAGATTTATTTGAATTATAAAAACCCAAACGGTCAGTCAGACTGTCTTGGCTGTTCTGGTGTTAATCACCTGCATTTAGACGGAAAAAACACTGCGCAACAGTTGCGGGTTTGATGATTCATATTGTGGGTGACATGACACATGGGTGTTTTTTGTCCAATCATTGAAAACAATCGTATTAGAAGCATTAAGCGATCCAGATTCTATCCTCCCAGATGAAGCGCATTATTCACTTTCTGTGACATGATGAAAAGATCTCTGTCCCACTTTACAGGATCTGATGTTGAGCAGTCTTCAGCCCTGAGCAGAGTGTTTTGTCCTGATGGATATCTGCTGAAACAGGTCAAACATGCACGATGCGCTCAGCCACATGTTCTCTGTAACCCTCCGCTCCACCGGCGAGGCTCCAGACGCTGCAGGCGCAGAGCTCAGCCAGCAGCCCGCTGACAGCGGGTGCTCAGCGGACCCCCAGTCCGCGGTGCGACCTGCTGCTCAGCCCAGTCACCACGTCTGGTCCTGGGTCAACTGGTAGCCTGTCACTGAGCCGCTGCTGCGCGCCCTTGTCTCTGGACAAAGACCAGATCAGAAACACGCAAAATAAACAAATAATAATAATAATAATAATAATAATAATAATAACAATAATAACAATAATAAAAACACACACACAAAAAAAAAATCCTCCTGTCAGAAACAATCATTAAAAATTATTTCTGTGCATCTATGTTTTTCCGTAATTATTTGGCGACTCCAAGAAATTACATTGGAGTCGGGACAAACGGCTGCGCTTGATGCGACATCAGTGCTCAAACTTAAGTTATTTTTATTCATTCATTCATTCATTCATTCATTCATTCACTCACTACTCACTCACTCACTCACTCACTCACTCACTACTATTTTCCAGCGACAAATAGCTTCTACACAATCACAGGAGCGCTTCAGGCTCAAACCCAGCAGTCTAAACAAAGGAGAGAGAAGCGTTTAGAAAGAATGTATTTATTTCATAAGTGATCTTAATGGCACTGACAAGCTGGAAATCTGTCTGTGAGGTTTTCTCAGACGAATTATCATCAGATCTTCTGCTCCCCTGCCTGCGCACACCTTCTGCACAAAATTATCACTGCGCCCAGCTGATTCTGTCGACACCTCCCCCTGGTGCGCGGCCACGCCCATCTCGGCGCAAGCGCAGCGGATCGGTCAGAAACCCATTCACGAAAATATGACTGCGCCACCGCCGGTTTGCGATCTCTGCGTTGCGCCGTGAAAATACGGCCCTATGTGTTGGACCTGCGATGGACTGGCGACCTGTCCAGTGTGTACAGTACCTTACACTCATCCATAAGTAGCTGGATGGCTCCAGCATCGGGATAAGTGGTTCTGGAAATTAATGAATGAATAAATCAATAATAACTTAAAGGAAGACAATTTAAATGAATGTTACCCAATGTTTGTCCGAAATCAGTATTTTGATGAATTGTAAAGTCATTGAGTTGTGTGTTGCAAGCTCAAGTAATTACAAAAGTTGCAGGTTTGACAGAAAACAAATCATTGTTTGCTGCTCAGTAGATAATTTAATGAAATAGTTTTAATACACACAGTTTTCTCTGAGCAGCCACAAGTCAGCTAAGTTTGACAAACTAAAACCAAACTCTTTATTGCCCTCCACCAAGATCATAAACTATTCTAAACCCATTTTAATATGGAAAGGTTTGATACAATGTGTTATCTCCATGATGGACAGACTATCTCTCTGGTTGGAAAGACACCTTTGCACATCATCAGCCGAAATTGGCTCAAGCTTAACTAAATGCTCATTGTCTGAAGGTACAATCTAATTCCATGCAAAAGAATAATGATATGAAGTATAGGAGGACATCGTTGAGAAACTTTTAACAATTTTTACATAAGCCAATAGGCCTTTCGCTATGCCCTCAAATGCAAATGAATCAATAGCATTCAAATAACAGCTTTCTGGGAGTCAGATAGTCTGAGCATAAAACTCTGTAGCGTTTAAGCTGGCAACACTTTGGCTGTTTTCTGGGCATTTTCGGTCAAATAAGATGAACAAATGGTCCACAGCTTAGTCAAGGGTCCATTGTTACTTATAATTTCGAAGAAATGAGCCACTCTGATTTATTTAGTAATTCTTCAAATGTGGTATCATATTCAATGTCATAAAGGTTTGAGGATTTTTCCCTGGCAAACCCTGACTACACACATGTGGCTTTGTGTTTTGAGCTTCTGCTTTATGTTCTGTCAGTCATCAAGGTTAATTTTCTATCGATCCCACGCTGTCGTTCTTGGACATACGGACTACATGCAACATCAGTTTAAGGTCAGTCAACGAAATCTTGTCCTGCAGATGTGCCTCCATCTGTAAGGAAATAAAGAGCAGTAAGAATCTCCATTCAGATATTTTAATCATCCATCGCAACATTGTCATGTCAATTTCAAAATTCAATTCGATTCGATTCAATTCAGCTTTATTGATATAGCGCAAATTACAACACAGTCTCACACAGATTCACCCTGGACAGCTGACCAGTTCATCACAGGACAACCAAACACTCACGGTGTTTTAAGATTGTGGAAGGAAACCCAAGTACCCGTAGGAAACCCACATACCGACAGGGAGCGCATGCAGACTCCACACAGAGAGGCTGTAACTGGTATTTGGACCCAGACTTTCTTTCTGTGTGGTGACAGTGCTAACCACTGCCCCACTGTACCATCTGCAATCCAATCCACCTTAATTCAAAGCAGTTAAAACAACCACAGAGACACAAAGTGAGCCTTGAGGACATTGATAGCCCCCAGAGTGCATTGCTTCATACTTCACCTTCTGTTCTAAGTCTATTGTTCAAACCAGGAATTTCCAGCTCCTCCACTGACCAGAGGCCAGTGTGGACATTGTGGAGACATGGAGGTACCCTGGAATACATCTTGAAAATAAACTGAACTGGATGAGGGACACTGAAGTCCTTTACAGGAAGGGCCAATGATGGCTCTCTTTAAGGTCAAGATGACACTTTGACTCCTGACCCAGGAGTTGACCAGTAAAAGGAAGACTTCTAACTAAATGTTGTCCATTGCCTTGTCTCTATGTTACTTGCAAACTCCTGTTAAACAACTGTTGGGGTGGCACAGTATGACAGGGTGAAAGAGTACAGTGGTAGCATATCATTAAATTGATTACAGTCCTGCACATGACTGGACAAGGACAACAGTTAGCTTGATTAAACTGAGCTTGTACACATGTACCAGCAGTTTTTCTTGATGGATGATTATCAGAGTCGAGATTTAAAACAGTTGTTTCTCTGTTTTGATGTCTGTACAAGCCTGAATTCTGAATCTTGTTAAGTGAGTGAAGATTAAATCCTCGCTGTTTCAGAGTGATAAATACAGTTTGATGGTGCCATGCTGCTGTATGATCTTTTTCACTGTGAGAGAAGTTAAAGAGGTTTTTACCTGCTTCAGGAGCTGGGCATGGGTTTCTGGGTCTGAGAGGTTAGCCAACGTCCGAATAGTTAACTTCACAACAGTCCTCTGCTTCACCTTTGGAGCTGCACAGTCCAACAAACACATGGCCACAATCCAGGGACAGAAACAGAGGGACTCTTTACACATATCTAGACAAGAGTTATCATCCTCTAATCCAGTGGAACGACACATCAACAAGCAGAAACGTGTCTTAAAGAATTTATTTTACCTCCCTGGCAGATAAAAGGAATCTCCGATTGGCAAGGTCTATCAGCCCAGTCATGGTCTGGAAACTCCGCTACACAGCTCTGAGAAAAGCCTTCGTTGCTTGGTTGACCTACTCTCCAATGCTGGAAGGAACTGTTACTCCCATCAGACCACATCCAAGCTTCTCGATACAAACCAATCCACACTTCATGTCCCGTTATCAGAGACAGCACTTTTTGGTTTTCCTGTTCATTCTCAATCATAGCCAGGTCTGTGTAGTTTATTCTGCAGTAAGACTGTGCATCCTCCCATTTTTTGTTTTCTTCAATTAGGGTGTATGTCTTCTGGTCACCTTGCGCTACAAGAAAAAAAATGAATATGTCAGCTATGCTGAACTATATAAATTGTGTTTACTAGGAATTTTTAACTTCATTTCCTTTATTTTATCATGCAATTATTTGATCTTTATTCTGGCAGGAAAAAAACATTTTTAATTGAAAAAAAAAATTCTTACCAGTGTAACACAGGAAAAACTGGCGGGTCCAGCAGAACACATCATCCCATCGTCCAACTTCATCTGTGGCCATGCAGTATTCTTTTCCGATCCAATTATTTACTTTTCCTACCTTCATGTAGTGGTAGCCAGTTGTACTTGTTGATTCACTTCCAGACCATCTCCAGGAGTTTGAATCATTACCCATAGTTCCCTTCCAGGATTTGGGATCATCCCACAGCCCGATCCACACATACCACCTAATGAAACTCGGTCTGTCTAACTCATCTATGTCATCCTGGTTTTCAAAGGTCGCCAAATCATCGTAAAACTGTCTGCAGAACTGCTGAGCCTCAGCCCACGTCTTGTTGAGGATGATGTAGCGGTACTTTGGGTGGACAACGTTGGAGCAGCTGATGAGCCCAAATCCTATTAAATACAGATGAAGTTCTTTTTTGAAGTGAAAATATAAGAAGTACATGACAGAAATGTATTAAAGTGAAACAACAATTAAGTAAACTGTAGGTTCAAACTGACAACCTGCATGCTAAAATGAAGTGTGTCTAAACAACTGCTGCAGCCCCCCAAAAAAACCCAAAACACATTTACACAAAAATGTGTAAATGCGAACAACAAAACAATTTGATGACAAATGGGAGACTGGAACACGCCATACATGGACAATATGGGATGAAAGCAACTGTACAGAGGGACGATATGTGCACTGAATGTGGGACAGGTGGATATTTTGAAACTTGGGAACAAACTCCACTCAGAAAGGCCCCATGTCCTGACTGAAACTGGAAAAAGTGACACTGTGAGGTCAAACAATCTACAACTTTATAAATTACACGACAAAGGAAAGCAAGTGTTTCTTACCAAAAAGCATGAGTGCAGCGAGCTCTTTGAAATCCATGTGTGTCTTTACTGAAACACAAAGGAGAACACATTTTAACTGCAATTACCCAAAACAAAATTGGGATGCACCAGAATAAAAATGAATAATTCAGAAGGAATTTTATTTTTTAATGTTCTTCAGTTAATTGTAAGCATCGGTAAAAATAGATGTCACTGTTTGGAATGTGGTCGAATTTTTATACTGCATCCTAATTGAGGAACTTTATGGTTGGTCTACAAAAATGCACATTCCAGTGAATCATTTGCAACTTTTTCTATTTTGGGGAATACCAGTCTTGTGTAAATGTGAGAAACTGAGGAAATAAACGACCTTGAAAATTGTTTTAAAGTGCTCCAGATGTGATCTCAGCTCATTTATCAATCTGTTTTAATAATCAAGTGATTTTATGCAGAATGCTGGTGCCAGTGACTCATACAGTGGTTTGTACTGATAAATAAATACTTATCATCTTATATATTTTTTCTTTCTCCTTGTGTCTTTGGATCTGCCAATCAAAATAAAAAGGCTGGAACTGGAAATGGGCTGTGTCATGTCTGCGCTGGAGGAATCACGAGAAGGAGAGTCTTTTCAGATGCCTTTCGGTCGGGATTTCCAGGAGACGGGACAAGCTGATTACACTCACGTTGGTGAAATAGTCAAATTATCATACATTTTGGCTTTTTTGGGATTATTGATTGTACATCGCAGAGGGCCAAATAATTGTACAACTACGATAATTTTCATGCACATTTCTTTGTGCTTTTCTTTTTTTAACAATAAAGGAATTGTAATTCTGATTCTTCAAATATTTGCAGTACATTTTGGACACCACATATCAATATGAGAAACCTGCAAAATGCACTATTCCAGATGCATTTTCGGTAGCTTCATTTCAAATGGCAAAAATATTTATTTTCCTGTTTTATTTGCCTTTTGTCTTTTTAAATGCTCTTTCGTTTTCTGACGTCTTGTGTAGGTCCTATGATTTTAATGTAATTGTTTTGTTTCTGTTACTTTTTGTAGCACTTTGAATTGCCTTGTGTTTGAATGTTGCTATACAAATAAACTTGCCCTGCCTTAAGAAGTGAAGGAAACAATGTTTTAAAAGGAGTATTTTCGTGGGCTACAGCGACAAATTATCCATCAATGCCTTCTGTGTTGTTCATCTGAATACTATGTAGCGATCAGTTAAAGTAAATCAAAACAAAGGTCTGTACTCACAGGTTTTCATCCAGATATTCAGAAGCTTGACGGTGGATATTCACAGCACTGTCAACGAATACCTTCAGTTTATAGTGGAAAAATTAAAATCTATGGCTTCATGAAAACATGTCTCACTGGAGATCTGCAGGTTAATGTCCGTAGATCCCAGTTAAATACAGCCACTGTGAGTTGTTCTGAGTTTATTTTTGAATATTCAAATTTTTAGAAGAAATTGATTCACATGCAAGTATTTGTTTAGAGTTTTTTCATATTGTGCAGTTGGTATTTTCATCCATTTTTTAAAAATAATTTTAATTATTATGATGACTGTAATATTTGATCTTTGGTGTCCACCCATGAAAGACATCCGGCCGTCTATCCATCCACAGTGCACATACATGACTGTTTAGTTTTATTATTTACATCAAGCAGCATTTGTCTTGGCTCATTCTGGACAGACCATATAAATAAACAGAGTTGGGGTCCGTTACTCAAAAAAGCAAAGAGTTCTCTCGCATAGCATTTGTTTTGTGTCTCACATTGGGAACGCCTACAGCAGGGGTCGGCAATTAGATCTGGCGGTGGGCCACTTTTTTTTTTTTTTTTTTTGGGGGGGGGGGGGGGGGGGGGGCGGGGGGGATTGACAGGTTGCGGCAACAGAGGCATGCACCTGCAGACCAGGGCAGCAGTTAAATCTTCTGCAGCGGAAGCTCGCCTCCCTGCCCGGGAACTCCCTCCGGTTGCTCCATCCGTCGTAGACATGTCTGCCTCGTACACTCACTTACTGGACAATAAATACACACGGAGACATGCTGCCTTCAGCTCAGTGCAGCGCACTCACTTGCGCTCTCTGTTCACCAGACGAGGTGCCACTCTGCTTTATTTTTCAGTGACAAACCGGAAACCACAACGAAACAACACATCCTTCAAAGATTGTCTATTGCAGCACAATGACAGATATCGCACTCCTGCAGGGGTGCGTGCGTCCACTCGAGGGCCCGGGGTAATGTGTGCATTCGTGTGCGCGCGTGTTGGAATCCTCTCGCGGGCCGGATTGGACGGTTCGGCGGGCCACATTTGGCCCGCAGGCCGCTAATTGCCGACCCCTGGCCTACAGCGTGACCTCATCAGAAGCTCCTATTGCACTCCGCCAGCCATCATTGGCTGGAGTCAGGCATGTCAGAGTCAGAGAGGGTGGAGACCCTCCCCCTATAAATAGTTCTGACACTGCGCTTCCCGTCATTCTAAAACTTCTTCTCGTAGTACAGTAGTCTGAGCCGCGGACTGGTGAAAATAGCAATATTTTCAACGGCAAAAACAACCGAGTGGCAACACTCCCAAGTAGCAATACTCAGGGGCATTAGCTTTACCAGCTAACACTGACGAAGAGTAGCAATACTCCCGCTATAAGCCCCTGGAAGTCGCAACACTTCCAGCTTGCTCCCGCTACCCACTAGCCGAGCCAGGTTAGCGTTAGCTGGTGCAGCATAGCCCGCTTCACGCCGTAGCCGCCACGGAAGCCGAGGCTAAACCAAAGGCGCAAGCCTGTCCCTGCGGTAATAAAATATCGAGCTGGGACACTCACCCGATGTGTCGTGTGTCTCGGCTTGAAACATGCCCAAGCCGCCTTTGAGTCCTCGGAAGAGTGCATCCACTGTGTTCGCCTCTCCCCCAAAGTGCTTCGTCGCTGCCTGGCTTGTTTAACGAATTTGTCCGGTGGCGACCCGGTAATGACTTCCACCACCGCAGGGCAAGAGCTGACTGATCTCATGGAGGTGGCCCCTGAAGCCGAGGCTGGACCCAGCTGAGGGGACCAGCTCGACTTTATAGATCCGCTGCCCATTCACAACCCCAACCTCACGGCAGGTCTGCTGGGTGACGTCATTGAAGCGGCAGACAGCGGCTCAGATGGAGGATCGGATCTCCTCATGACAGATGAGGAAGATGATGATTCCTCACTGGCTTTGTCGGGCTGGGTTGCAAAACCCCAAACCACGATGACAGCTCCGGCAGGAGACGGGGATTCCACTTCCCCGGTGAAGGACTTGGACCTGCAAGACGTGTGCAAATGCGCCGGGGCTGAGCTCCACATCCAGTGGCCTGAGGCGCAGCCTGAGGTGATGCACTCCCGTTTTGATGGGAAAAGGTTGCCAAAGATGAAAAGATCAGGCAAGCAGCTGATGCTGATTTTTCCAGAGCTGCTGGATGAATTCACTGTCTCGTGGCGCGACAAGCCGTACAAGGAGAAACACCCGTGGCAGGCAGCTCCATGCTCGACTGCGAGGGAATGGAGAATCACGGTCTCCGTAACATACCTCTGGTGGAGCCCATGGTGGCGGCTCATCTCCACCCGAAAACATGACTGTCCTCGCCGGGGTGCACACTCCCAAACAGTGCAGACCGCTTCCAGTCCAGCCTCACGGAGAAGGCGTACAGAGCGGCGGCACTGACAGCCCGGGCTGTTAACGCAACCTCCCTCCTGATGGCTTATCAAGCGGAGCTGGAGGAGATGACAGCCAAGCCAGACTCGACACTGTGGGAGGAGATGTGCATCATCCCCGACCACTGCCTCCACCTGCAGAAGGTGGTGATCCAGGCACAGGGCAGTGCGATGGGGCTGATGGTTCTGCAGGAGAGGGCGCGCTGGCTAAACCTCACCACTCTGACGAAGAAGGAGAGGGAGGATCTCCTCCATACTCCTATTTCGCCCCAGGGTCTCTTCGGCTCGGCAGTAGCCTCCATGCAGAAGAGGTGTGAGGAGAAAAAGCAGGAGGATGAAGCCCTGAAGCTGTGCTTGCCGAGGAGGGCGCTGTCCTCCACGCCTCCAGCTCCCCGCCAATCCTATGCCAAGGCAGCATCTCGGCCACCACCACCCGCTTTCAAGATCCCCAGGGTGCCCAAACCTCAGCCTGCACCGCAGGCACTGCCAGGAGCGCAGCCTCTGAGGGGCCTGTGGCAGAGGAAGGCTTCCACACGGGAGGGATCTCAGCCTGATCAGCCTCCCTCCACCTCCACTCAGGTGGTGAGGAGGAAGAAGCGGCTGGCCTCGCCTCCCCAGAAGTCGGGAGCGATGTGGCCCAGCCCCCCTCTCCGGCCCCGCTTGCTCCACCGGCAGCAGCGTTCACGAGCAGGTTCACAAACCTCGGTTCCGTTTGGTGTCTGGATGTCGGGATGTTTGGCCCGGCTCAGCGCCCCATAAAGAGAAGCAGAGACAGCATCCAGCAGGTGGAATCCCCCAGTGGTCCACAAATATGTTTCACAAGCGCTTCTCAATGTTGCACAACATTAAACTTGTTTCAACTGTCACATCCAGGCACGTTGCCGAGGGCGCAGTTACAAAAAATGAAAAACAAAAACTTTGTTGAAAAACAAAACCTGTCATGTCCCAAAGGGAGTGATTCCTCTCTCCGGCACAGACGAGCCGGTGACGCAAGTCCCGGCTCGCGCATGCGCAGTACCGAACAAGCAGCTCCATGCGGCGATGCTGCTGGAGGGCACTGGCACTCCATGCATTGGCCTGTCAGCCCGCTGTCACTGCAGATAGCGGGTTGGTCAGAGTGCACAAAGTCAGAGTGGGTTATCAGGACACTGAGCAGGGGATACAGGCTCCAGTTTGCTGTAACACCTCCGCAATTCAGGGGAGTAATTCAGTCACAAGCTTACAGCGATGCCGCTCGTTTTCTGCAGGAAGAGATTTCTCTGTTAGAAAAAAAAGCTATAAGAATTATTTCTCCTGAACACCGCCAGATTGGGTTTTATTCAAGATATTTCCTGGTTCCCAAGAAGGGAGGTCATGCAAATGTGCAATTTTAGATCTCAGAGATCTAAATAGTCACCTCAAGAAATACAAATTCAGGATGTTAACGCACACCTCCCTGCTGCGTTTTCTGCGACCAGGCGATTGGTTCACCTCAATCGACCTGAAGGATTATTTTCACATCCCAATATACCCACCACACCGAAAATATTTTCGGGTCGCCTTTCAGGGGACAAGTTACGAATATCTAGTCCTCCCGTTTGGTCTGTCATTAAACCCGAGAGTGTTCGTGAAATGTACGGAGGCGGCGGTGGGACCCCTGAGGGGGCGGGGTCTCTGCGTCGCCACGTACATCGACGATTGACTCATTGCGGCATCCTCCCACCAGGAGGCAGCAGATCACACGAGGCAACTCACGGCACAACTGTTGAATCTCGGCTTCAATTTGAACCTAGAAAAGAGTGTTTTTCTTCCTTGTCAGAAAATCACGTTCATAGGCCTGTTAATAGACTCAGCTCAGGCCAGAGTGAGACTGACTGGAGAAAGGCTACAGGTGCTAAGAGACTGTTTATCCCTCTTTCAAACGTGAAAATTTGTGTCTCTCAGGCTTTGCCAGCATCTGTTGGGACTGATGGCCTCAGTCTTGGTGGTGGTGCCAATGAGACGCCGATAAATGATGGGAATAGAGCGTTGGGTGGCTTCTCACAAGCTGGACCCCCGCCGTCATGGCGCACACAAGGTACGAGTCACTGTGACATGCACAGCAGCCTTAGTCCCATGGAGAAGCTTGAACTTCCTCACTCAGGGAGTGCCAATGGGAGTTATTACATGCAGGAAAGTGGTCATGACAGACGCCTCCCTAGTGGACTGGGGTGGCGTGTTTGAAGGGAGAGCAGTGAATGGGACATGGGCTCCTCACATGCGCTCATTCCACATAAATTATCTGGAGTTGATGGCTGTTCAACTGTCGCTGAAACACTTCCTTCCTCTCATGGGGGGACATCATGTGTTAGTCAGGATGGACAGCACCACAGTGTTGGCCTACATCAACAGACAGGGCGACCTGAGGTCGTTGCAGTTACACATGCTGGCACACAGACTGATTGTCTGGAGCAGCAGACATTTCCTGTCCATGAAAGCTACTCATGTGCCGGGGATTCTGAACTGTGGAGCAGATCTCCTGTCCAGGAGAATGGAGAATGCAGAATGGAGGCCTCATCCAGATGTGCTGAGCCTGATTTGGGAGCGTTACAGGCGACCATCAGTGGATCTCTTTGGGACGTCAGAGAACACTCACTGTTCCCTATTTTTCTCACTTCACGACCAGAATACACCTCTGGGGGTGGACGCACTGGCTCACCAGTGGCCTCACACTCTTCTGTATGTGTCCCCCCCGATACCTCTGATTTCTCCTACCCTCGTCAGAGTGAAGGAGGGGGGCTTTACAATGATTCTCATAGCGCCTTACTGGCCAGCGAAGCACTGGCTGGCGGAGATAACTCAGCTCCTGTATCAGGAGCCTTGGGCCCTGCCAACCCGCAGGGACCTGTTGTCTCAGGGGCGCTGAGAAATATTTCATCCTTACCTGGAGAGGCTGGCTCTGTGGGCTTGGCCCGTGAGTGGTTTAATCTGAGGACTGTGGGCCTTCCCCTGAATGTGATGGAGACCATTTGGGGTGCTAGGGCCCCCTCAACGAGGACCCTTTATGAGAGAAAGTGGTCGGTTTTTGAAAAATGGTGCTCAGACTCGCATCAGGTTCTCTTCCAGTGTTCTGTGACAGGGATCTTGTCTTTCTTACAAGACATGGTGGATAAAGGAAGAGCTTTCACCACCATAAAGGTTTATCTGTCAGCAATTCCGGCGTGTCATATTGGCCTCGAGGGGAAGACAGTAGGTCAGCATCCTTTGATCTGCCATTTTATTAGGGGTGCATGCCGTAAACTTCCGGTGTGCAGATCATTGGCACCATCCTGGGACCTCCCCTTGGTGCTCGATGCCCTCTCAGACTCACCTTTTGAACCCTTGGAACAGGTGGATTTGAAATTCATGGCCTTGAAGGCAGCCTTACTACTGTGTCTTGCTTTGGTTAAACGAGTGGGTGAGATTCAGGCTGTGTCAGTACACAGAGCATGCACAAAGTTCTCCTCAGGGAATGCAAGAGTGACTTTACAGCCCAACCCAGCATTCATGCCTAAGGTGTTGGGATCATGTTCTCCGATTGACCTCTTGTCCTTCAACCCGCCGCCATTCTCCTCTGATGAGCAGAACTGGCTACATATGTTGTGCCCGGTGCGAGCCTTGAGGGTCTATATAGACAGGACAAAAAGCTGTCGGAAGAGTGACCAGCTTTTTGTGTCTTGGGCTAAGAGCCGCTTGGGGAGGCCGGTCTCGAAGCAACGGCTTTCTCATTGGATTGTGGGGGCTATTGCCTTGGCTTATAATGCCAAGGGACTGCAGCCTCCCGAGGGCCTGCATGCGCACTCTACCAGAGGGCTCACAACTTCATGGGCACTTTTCAGAGGGGTCTCCGTTGAGGAGATCTGTGCTACTGCAAGCTGGGCTTCCTGGGCTTGATGTGACGGCTCCAACATTAGCACATTCGGTGCTTAATTTGGTGCAGCCCCAGTGATGTTGGATTCAGGGTGCTCGGTGCCTCGTAACATCTGCACAGCAATCTGGGAGTCAGGATTTTCCCAATGCGAGACACGAAACGAATGCTATGAAAGAGAACTTTAGGTTACTTACGTAACCCCGATTCTTTGAGTAGCATGAGTGAGTGTCTCACCAGACCACCCTCCTTGCTCTTCGTAGCGAGAAGAGGTGTGTGTCTTTAGAATGACAGGAAGCGCAGTGTCAGTACTATTTATAGGGGGAGGGTCACCACCCTCTCTGACTCTGACGTGCTTGACTCCAGCCAATGATGGCTATATGCAATAGGAGCTTCTGATGAGGTCACGCTGTCGGCGTTCCCAATGTGAGACACTCACTCATGCTACTCAGAGAACCGGGGTTTCATAAGTAACCTAAAGTTACCCGTTACTCATTACTTTTGAAAAAAGCAGTTTCTTACACTACTTGATTACTCCATGGAAATCGTAAAGAAGTTACACTACTCGTTACTGCATAGCGCTCCGGGGAAGGATATACCAGCCAGAGGTGGGACATTGAAGCCTGTTCAAGTCATCTCCAAGCCATGTTTTTGCTCTGACCATGTATCACACCAGGTGAATCTAATCAACCCTGCTCCTCAGCTTGTCTGTGGTACATGGTGAGGGCAAAAACATGGCATGGAGATGACTTGATCAGGCTCCAATCTCCAACCTCTGATACCAGCGCACAGCGGTTTAAATTTATGGCTTCTACTGCTGTGCTCCGGTATATCCTTCAGCGGAGCACTGCGCATGCGCAGGTCTGCGTGTATCAAAATGCTATTTTCACAGATTGAAAAGAAAACACGCTTTTAAAATGTTTTATAACCATTTGAATTTACTTCACATGCTAATACGCCATCCCCTGGACCGCTGGAAGGAGTATTTTCGTCCACTTTCGTCAGTCCGGCTCTGATTCCTATTGACTTCCAGCAATTGAGCTAAGCTAACTATGATGCTAACAGCCGGGAACCAACCACTGGATGCAGAGACACAAAAAAGGTATTCATGAGCTTGTCTAACTTTGTCAATGATAGGGATAGGGCGTGGGTCCAAAATCTTCAGAGTAAAAGAGTAAAAGTAAAAGAGGCATTTACAGTAGGAGGGAGTGCAGTGTTGTCAGTGGGGCACAAATTTATATAAGGCAACCAATTTTACTTTGACGGTTCCATCAGCCCTGACCCAAAAGGGATAGCGAGTAGTTGCTCGTATGGCCACCGTTCCATCTCCTGGTGGTAATAAAAAGAACTCCGCTTAAATAATAATATTTTGGTTGCTCCATTTGCAGTCATTGTGAAAGTAACGATCATAGCGTTTCATTTGTAACTCTAGTTTAACTACCAATGTAGGAGTAGTGCCGTTACACTACTTGTTCCCATCAAAAGTAATTTAACTACTTGTAACGTTCATTACTTGTAGTTATACACCCAACTCTGTAAATAAAGTAAGCATGACCAGAACTGTTCTTTAAGTCATGATGAAAAGGTAAACGATCTTTGATTATTTTTACAGGTCCTGACAAACGTGAGAAACGTATTCAAAGTTAGGTTGGCGTCTGTCACTTATTTTCATATTGAAATAATAGGTTTGTGGACAGCACAGCTTAGAAGATGCAAATGCAAGTTGCGTAACTTTCACGGGTGGTTTGGTTTGCTTTCAGGTGTGCAGAGTGAATCAAACCAGACCAAAGTAAAGTGTGAACATTTTGGGCACTTCCACTCAATTAAACTGCACCACTGAACAACCCTGGTGTGCAAGTACCTTTGCTTAACACAGTCTAAATTTAACTATTCTGATAGTCTTGTCCTCATTTCTTACCAATGAATTAATTCCCAAATTTTCACTTTCAAGACAGAGACATCTGAATCTGGTGGAGTTGAATTCAGTGAAATGCAAGAAAGATTAGATTAGATAAAACTCAACAGATCCCTTTGGGACGGTACCTCAGGGGAATTGTGGTTTCAGAAGCAGTACAACACCAACAGGCGATAGTACTATGCGATTATGAGTGAGATAATGATGAAATTTGAAGACATCTTGAATATTTACAGAAAAAGTCACTAATATTCTTCAAAAAATACATGGGCTGCATAACTTAAGTCCTCACAGGTGGCAGAATCAAGTGAAGGCCCCATTTCCACAACATTTCAAGTGAAAACAATCAGTTTTGCATTTCTGTTCACACAGAAATGTTTTCTAAATAAAATTTCTTTGAGTTCAAATGAGGCCATGATTTGGTGCTGCTGATGATGCTGATTTGTTTTTTAGTTATTGTTTTGTAATAAAACCAAATACACATATGCAGAGAATGATACACTATAAACATGAACAGTGGTGTGTGCACAGGCATTCGTATGGACAGACGACCAAGTTGGATTCCTATTACAATTGACTAAACTCGAAAACTACCAAATCCCAGGAGAAGATGCACTGGGAGTGATGACGCTCTGCCACCAGTGTTATTATTGTCCATCTACGAAGTTGGATCCTTTTTGAAAAAGTTCCACCTTGGGAGCCGGTTTCAAAAAGTTACTTTTTCATTGTCTCCAAGCACCGTTATTGTGCAAACAGGGCCTGTATGGTCCATGCACTGAAACAGCTTTTCATTTAGCTGACTGGTCGATTCTGCCAGGACTGGAACTGCAAATGCAGAAATTATTGACTCAATGCATAACAAAAAGATTCTGCTCCAAATCATAAAATATTCAAAAATATTTATATTCAAAGTATAAGAATTAAGGCTGTCTGTGCCTTTGACGTGCCCCCGAGACAGTGAACCGGGATGAGGGGGCCTTTTTGCTTTCACACACCTGGGATGCTGTACTCAAGAAGTCGGACTGCAGATGGCGCTGTTCTCCCGCTTCCACTAGTGGGAGAATAGCGCCAAAACCTGTATAAATCAGCTGACAAGATACGTCACAACAACATCACGTGACTCTCTGAAGAAGACAGCTGACAGCTGCCGAAACCGTCAGGTAAATAACAAAATACCTCCCTGGTCTTTTGAAAAGAACCTTTGTTTTGGATTATAACTTGGAAGACCAATGAACCTTTTTGGACTATTACGCGCAAGTCATGGATTACAATGTATCAAAGACTTCCGGGTATTGGAGCGCCTGGAAGAGAAACGGGCACGTTTCCGCAACCATCTAAAATTCAGCCTAAGATGTCGAGACAAGGAAATCATCCCACGCAGCCTCTGTCTAAAGAACCCCATCCCAACCCATAATGCTGAAAGGATAATAAAAGGAGCACGCTTCGCCTTACTGAAGGAGAGAATACGGTGCACCGCAAACAAGGTAAACTCAATTGACGCACAACTGAAAACAAACATTGACAGCTTCACACACAACTACACTATGGATGAGCACACGAAAGGTTTGGTAGACTTATGGCAACACACGAACGCGTTTTCATTAAGACAAAAACAAGACATATTGAGAAACTACTAAGACTAGAGACACACAACCGGAAAGAAACTGAAGAAGTCAAAATTAATCATAGGTGGGTGAAGAACCTGTCTGAGCGGCAACTCTCACAAATCGAATTAAAAGCGCTATCCAGAGGACTTAATTACGCCATCACCCCCAACAAGATGCCATACGATGATTTTATATTGGCCACGGAGCTAGCGTGCCAATCAATAAAGGACCAAGGAAAAAAAGCAGAGCTCAGGAACGAAGTAGCAGGAATCTTAAAACCAGGCAACATAACAAAGGAGGAGAGAAAGGCCATCCACGCACTTCAAAATGATAAAACAATTACAATAATACCAGCGGATAAGGGAAGAGCGACGGTCATCATGGACACAAAGTGCTACGAACAGAAAATGGAGGACATGTTAAAAGACACAGATACTTATGAAATAATGAGAAAGGATCCAACAGAGGAAAAAAAGAAGGCTCTCAAAGCTCTACTCAAACCACTGTTAGCAGAGGAAAAAATAGACAAAGACACATACAACCACCTTATACCAACAGCCAATATCACTCCACGTATATATGGCACACCTAAAATCCACAAAAAGGATGCCCCCCTGAGGCCCATAGTTGACAGCATAGGATCAGTTACCTACAACTTGTCAAAAGCACTGGTGGATTTAATTAAACCATTACTTGGACAATCGAAACAACATTGCAAAAACTCAAGAGAACTGGCAGAAGAACTTAAGAACATCCAAGTACACCCAGATGAAATCCTAATCTCGCATGACGCCATATCCCTCTTCACAAAGACCCCCATACACGTTACCCTGCACATAGTGGAAAACAGACTCAGGACAGACAAAACACTCAAGAAACGCACCAATTTGACAGTAGAGGACATAACCCGGCTTTTACATTTTGTTTCCACATCAACATATTTCCAGTATAAACAAAACATTTACAGACAAAAAGAGGGTTTCGCCATGGGGGACCCCCTCTCAGCCATCATGAGTGGTTTTTTCATGGAGGATCTGGAGGAGAAGGCCATCAACACTGCACCAGCTCAATGTGGACTTACTATGTGGAAGAGGTATGTGGATGACATCTTGGAGAAAATAAAAAAAGGACACACACAAGAATTAACAAAACATCTCAACACAATCGACACCACCGGAAAAATACAGTTCACACATGAAGAAGAAGAGAACCATGCAATAAATTTTCTGGATATCAACATTTCCCACAAAGAGGATGGCAGCATTAAAATAAACATTTACAGGAAACCAACGCACACCGATCAATATCTCTTATGGACATCTGAACACCCCACAGCGCACAAACTTTCTGTAATAAGAACACTGTTTGACCGGGCCAATATAATCACAGACGAGGAGGACAGGAGAAAAGAAGAACAATACATCATCCAAGCGCTCAAACAATGCGGATACCCCAACTGGGCAATACAAAAAGGAAGAAGGCAGGTTCAGGAGAAGAAAAAGAGACCCAAGCCAAAAGAAAACAACAGAGAGCGGATGGAGAGCAACACGATGGTAACCCTCCCATACATCAGGGGCATCACAGAGAAAGTACAAAGAGCAATGAAAAAACACAACATCAATACTCCAGTAAAACCATACAGAAAACTCAGACAAATACTTGTACACCCCAAAGACAGAATACAACCGGAACAAAAATGCAATATAATCTACGAAATCCCATGTAAGTTATGTAACAAAACATACATTGGAGAGACAGGGAGGACTTTCAGCACACGAAAAAAGGAACACAAGACAGAATGTGAGAAAGAAACCACAACAGCACTAACACGAGCAACAAAAAGAAAAGCTGAACAGGAACAACTCAAGTCGGCCATTTCAGATCATTGCAAAAGAGAAAATCACATTATGGATTGGGATGGAGCGAGAGTCATCGGAACAGAGGAGAATAAACACCGACGCTGGATAAAAGAGGCTATTGAAATTCGGAAACGTGCCCCCGAGACAGTGAACCGGGATGAGGGGGCCTTTTTGCTTTCACACACCTGGGATGCTGTACTCAAGAAGTCGGACTGCAGATGGCGCTGTTCTCCCGCTTCCACTAGTGGGAGAATAGCGCCAAAACCTGTATAAATCAGCTGCCGAAACCGTCAGGTAAAGAACAAAATACCTCCCTGGTCTTTTGAAAAGAACCTTTGTTTTGGATTATAACTTGGAAGACCAATGAACCGTTTTGGACTAAGGCTGTCTGTGTCCCTGCTGCTGTATTTGCCTGAGTTTTACATTCAGATGAGCAGAGTCTTGCTCAGTAAACACGTGACCGACACTGTCTGAACATGGTGCTGTCGACATCACCATTAAACAAATGTGACTTATTTATCCTTGGATATTAAAATTTTAGTCAAGCAGAAGCATCATCCAGTAGTTGAAATAGCAGGAGATGGCATCTGACAAAGAGCATGATAAAAAAGAAAAACATTAATAATAATAAAGGCACAATAAATAGGTAAAATCAGGTTTGGGCTTGTCTTAAAGAATGAGATAAGACCCAAACGTAAGATGTACTTTTAAAAAAAGTTTCCAAAACAAGGTACCGGTGAGAAACCTAGAGCAGATTTAATAAAAGCAGGATAAAAAAGTTTCATCAGGGTTTTGTCGACACAGAAATGGGGCAATCAGCAAATAAAAGCCACGTGTGATGCCCATTTCCTGTTGAAAATGCAGGTTAAAAAAGTGAGTGCAACAACTGCTGTTGTTCAATTTTCAAGGCCACGGGAACCAGGGGTGCAGAGGATGCTGCAGCACCCCTTTGTGAATGTAGCAAAAACGTCCATAATTGAAAACTATATCGCCTACAGCGCGTGGGGCTGCACGGCGCTTCCAGGCCAGTTGGACCCGCAGCAGCGTGGCTAACATCGACCTCTGATCCACGCCGGAGCGCGTGGGGCTGCACGGCGCTTCCAGGCCAGTTGGACCCGCAGCAGCGCGGCTAACATCGGCCTCTGTTCCACGCCGGAGCGCACGGGGCTGCGACACGCATCCAGGGCAGTTGGAACCGCAGCAGCGCGGCTAACATCGGCTTCGGCCCCACACCGGAGCGCACGGGGCTACACGACGCTACCAGGTCAGTCTGACGCACAACGAAGCAGCAAACACCGGCCTCAGATCCACACCGGAGCGCACGGTTCTGCTGGACACCAAACATCGAATCAGGTGGTATTGACACCAAAAAAAAAAAAAAAAAAGACAAAATGCCACCGAGAAAAAATGTGGATTTTGGGGAAGACTTGGATGACATTAAAAAAACATTAAACTCTATGTCCGCAAAGATGTCACGTTTGGATGAAGTTTTGGAGGAGGTTAAAAGCCTGAGAGAACTTGTGAAAGAAAAGGACAAAATCATAAAACAACTTGAGCAACGTGTGGAGGATCTGGAGCAGTACTCAAGAAAAGAAGATGTGCTGATTAGTGGATTACAAACTAAACATCGGTCATATGCCAGAGTTGTGAATTCAGGTGAAGCCTCAGGAGAAAATGCACCACCAGAGGAGCTCCGAACACTGGAACAACAAGTCACTGATTTTTTCCACCAAAAAGGTATTAACATACA
Source organism: Salarias fasciatus (assembly GCF_902148845.1). Classification (NCBI taxonomy): domain Eukaryota; kingdom Metazoa; phylum Chordata; class Actinopteri; order Blenniiformes; family Blenniidae; genus Salarias; species Salarias fasciatus. Next base: position 8,678,024 of record NC_043760.1, on the reverse strand, counting down.
CCAGGACACAATATCTGCCTGTCATACAATTCCAAACAGAAATAGTAAAAACAAACCATCAATCATTATAAGATTTATAAACAGAAAACATAAAAATGATCTTCTGAAACAAGCAAAGAAACTGAAAGGTACAAACGTGTATGTTAATGAGCACCTGACAAAAACCAATGCAGACATTGCAAGAGAAGCAAGATTCTTGAGAAAACACAACAAAATAGTGGCAACTTGGGTTTGGAATTGTAGAGTCTGGATACGGGTCACAGAAGGAGCAAATGCAATACAAATCAGGAACATGGATGATCTGGTGAAATACAAATAGCCCAAATGAACGGACTTGTGTTTAAGTATAAAGGACTGGAGAAAGCAATAGACAATCATGGATCATATTCATGAATTAGACAGAAACTTAAATGACCATTTAAATTCAAAGGACTGTGAATACTATACCGAGGACAAATTTAATGCTCAGCACATTGACGCAGATACCTTGTCAATTATTCATGTTAACAGTCGAAGTCTCTACAGTAAATTAGCAGAAATGAATGATTACCTGAATAACTTTAAAAAAAAATTCAATATCATTGCAGTAACGGAAACATGGTTCAGGGATGATATTATGAAAGAGGTCACACTAAATGGTTATGAGCTTTTTGCAGTGAATCAAAGTGGTAAAAGAGGAGGGGGTGTGGCTTTATATGTGAGTTCGGATTTGAAATGTAAACCAGTTAAAGACATAACATTGATTGAAAATAATGGCATTGAAATTATAACAGTTGAAATTATATCTACAACAGAGAAAAACATTTTGATAAGCTGTGTGTATCGTCCACCAGACAATTGTGTACAACAATTTACTGATAGTTTAATGGAACGGTTTGAGAGACAGAGAAATAAAAAGCAGATTATATGTGGTGACTTTAACATTAACTTGGGAAATAAGAATGATTATAAAGTAATGGATTTTTTAAGTGCAATGAATAGTATGGGACTTTTTCACCTCATACATAAACCAACAAGAATCACAGCCAAGAGTGCAACAATCATTGATAACATTTTTACTAATATTACTGGAGACATTGTGCTGAGTGGGATCCTACAGTCTGACATAAGTGACCATTTACCCATATTTGCTGTGTGCAGGTACAAGCATAACATAAAGCAAAGCAAGAGTACAAAAATGTCAAGAAACAGATCAGTGGAAGCACTAAGAGCATTAAATGAAGATCTTACAAAACAAAACTGGGATGCAGTCTATGTTGACGATGTTAATGAAGCCTACAATGCTTTTATTAATACAGTTATTGATTTGTATAATAAAAATTGTGCATTAATAACAAACAGAAAGAAAAGTAATGATAAACCATGGATGACAAAGGGAATAAAAAATGCTTGCAAAAAGAAAAATTACTTATACAGAAATTTTTTGAAAGAACAAACAAAAGAAGCTGAAAACAAGTATAAGAAATACAAAAACAAACTAGTACGGATAATTAGAAATAGGAGGAAAGATTACTACAGTGAACAACTGAATGAAAATAGAAATAATATAAAGTCAACTTGGGGAATATTAAACAAGGTATTAAACACAAAAGAAGAAAAAAAACTTCTATCCAAAGTACTTTGTGAAGGAAAATATTGAAATATATGATGAAAAAGAAATTACAAATGAATTTTGTGAATACTTTACTAATGTGGGACCAAATCTCACAGTGAATATTTCAAAAAATTCTAATATAGATGAAAATTTAATAAATAATCACATGAACAGTATTTTTCTTGAAAAGGTGGAAAAGGAGGAAATCTTAAAAATTGTACAAAACTTTGGAAATAAGAGGTCGACTGATGGTGAGGGGTTGGATATGATCATTGTGAAAAGTATAATCGAATTTGTAATTGAGCCATTCGCTTACATTTGTAATCTATCATTAACCACGGGAGTTTTCCCTGATAAAATGAAATTGGCCAAAGTCATACCCTTGTATAAAAGCGGTGATAAACATAACTTCTCTAACCATCGTCCAATCTCGTTACTTCCACAGTTTTCAAAAATATTGGAGAAGGTATTCTCAACAAGACTTGACAATTTCTTACAGAAACATAAAATTTTGGACAATAGTCAATATGGTTTTCGGGCTAATCATTCCACAGCACTGGCAATAATGGAATTCACAGAAAAAATTGCAACAGAGATCGATAACAATAATTATTTTTTAAGTATTTTCATTGATTTACAAAAAGCTTTTGACGTCATCAATCATTCAAAATTACTAAAAAAAATGAGTATGTATGGTATCAGAGGAGTAGCTCACCATTGGCTTTCAAGTTATTTGGAAAACAGAAACCAATATGTACATATAAACAACACTAAATCTGAACTATGGCAAATTAAATGTGGTGTGCCCCAAGGTTCGATACTTGGGCCAAAGTTATTCATTTTGTATATGAATGATTTTGCTAAAGTGTCCAACCTTGGGAAAATTCTATTCGCAGACGATACCACATTATTCCATTCAGGTAAAAGCATACAAGAAGTCACAAAAGTAGTGAATGAAGAACTGGAAGTAATAAAACATTGGTTTGATTTAAACGGATTAATCCTAAATGCCAAAAAAACAAATTTTATGTTGTTTAATAATAAAAAGGAAAAAGTGAAAGTAAAACTCGAAATAGATGGAGTTGAAATCCATCGTGTAAGAGAAACAAAAGTCTTAGGAGTGATGATTGATGACGATCTAAAGTGGAAATCTCACATTAATTATACCAAAGGGAAAATTGGGAAAGCCATTTCTGTGTTACATAGAGTCAAGTTTTTTTTGAACAGTTGTGCTTTGTTAATATTGTATAACACTATGATTTTGCCTTATCTCATGTATTGTGTTGAAGTGTGGGGTACGACATGTAAAACTTATTTACAGACAATATTTATACTACAAAAAAGGGCAATAAGGATAATAACAAATAGTCACTATCGAGAGCCGTCTAACCCATTATTTGTTAAACTGAAAGTTTTGAAATTTCCCGATATTGTTGATTTAAGCATCCTAAAACTAATGTATAAGGCAAAGTGGAATTTATTGCCTGTGAACCTTCAGAATATATTTGAAATAAGAACCAGTATATACAATCTTAAAGGAATAGACGTGTTCAAAAAACCCAGATTCAGAACCAAAATCAAAGAAAGAAACATCGTGGTAAAAGGAGTGAACTTATGGAATGCTCTGAAACAGGAAATCAAAGAGTGTAAAACAATTATGGCATTTAAGAAACATATAAAAAATTCCATACTAGAAAAATATGTAAATGAAAACTAAGTTGTTGCAGGTGAAAACATTTTTTATTTTTTTATTTTTTGATTTACTGAATATGAGTTTTTGAGTATTGTTAAGTTGTATTTATTCAAATACTGTATGTAAAGGGGCAGATATAATAAGATTGTTCTTCTTTCTGCTCCTTTTCTTTCGTTTGTTGGTGTCTAGATTGATGACATTGATGTATTTTCATCTTTTTTGTTTATTGTCTTTGTGTTGTTTTAAACGAAAGAAACAAATAACCTAAACTAAACTAAACTAAACTAAACTACTTTTGTTTTATAAATCACTAATTTAGCTATGTTTCCCCAATAAACGCAATTTGAGTGCAGCTTGAAAAGAAATTCAATTTAATAAACTTTATCTGCATTCTGCATTTTCACAAAGGGTGATGTTGTGCACTCACAGTAGTGGCTCTTGCATTGATGGGCTTTTTTTTTTTCTTTTTCTGCCCACAGCCCGCTAGGCCTTAACCCCCACAACTGCCTCTTGTCGTGTACAGCATGATGCTGCTTCCACCATACTTCAGAATGGAGACGGGTGGCATGCAGTGTTATTTTTCGTTAAGGTTTGGTCTCCTCAGAGCTCCTTTCTCAGTATTTCCTACTCTCCAACATGGCTTGTAACAAATTGCAGACTTGATTTTTCCATCTTTGGTTCAATAATGTTATTTCTTGTGTGATTTGTGTAATGTAGATTGAGTTTTCTTGTGGACAAATTGTGACTCTCTGCAGCTCCTCCACAGTTCCAATGGGCCTCCGGGCTGCTTCTCTTACCAATGTTCTTCTTCCCAGCTTTCAGTTTTGGAGGACGGGTATGTCTTGATAGATTTGTTATTCTAACAAAGGATCAATAAGCATAATGCAATGCTTGTTGATCTGTTGATCTTTAAGATGTTTTATATTTAGCCATCAATACCCATCGCCGTTACACGACGTGTTACGGTGATGGGTATTGTTCTTGCTCAGTTTTTTCTATATTATTATTTTTCTTTGTCCCACGAGAATGCATTTTTGACCCCCTGAACATAGCTGAATGTGGTATTTTTTGGTATCTACGCGACCGGCCCAGCGAAAAATTCGATAAAATTTATACCTCCACAGTGACAGATCAACACTGGCTCAACAGCGCCACCTACAATCAGACTCCTGTGGCCCACAGAGTGGGCATATTTTGACGAAGGAACACGAAATTCACACAAGTGACAGAGCATGAGGGGACAAACAAAAAACTCTTGACTAAAATCTGTGGGACCAACAGGAAGGCAGCCATCTTCGATACAAAATTCGCCACCATTTCGCTTTTCATTTTTCAAATGAACTGACCTCTTCGTTCCGTTCTTCCAAATGAGCCCAAACTCAGCACACTGCATCTAGACACATTGACTTTCAATAATCAGCTAGCTTTTTTTGATACGTCGCTCAGTCTCCTCACAGCACGCCGTCAGAAACGCCTGTTATTTCGACAGCCCCTCACGAGCTCAGGCATTGTCCCAGAACACTCAGATTACAGTCAGTTATGTGCCATAATGGTCCTCACGTAATCCATTATAAAGTTTAATACAACTCAACTCGATAGTGCCCCCTTTCATAGACCTAAAACATTAACATTCTTCCACAGTAACCAAACTGTGAAAAATATATAAAAATGACAAGCAAATACTTTGTCCGACTGTCTTGAAATTTTGATCAATTATACACAACATGATGCTGATTATATTGATATATGAATGACTGTGATAGATGCTACAGCGCCACCCACGGGAGTGTGCAAAGATTACAATGCAATTTAAAAAAATTACTTTTACCCATCTTTTTCATATTTGACAGAAAACTCCCTTGTTCCCTCCTGATTAGAAAAGTCAGTCAGTTCTTTCCTGTAGTTTCCATGGTTCTCTTTCATAGCATTCGTTTCGATGTCTCACTATGGGATACGCCCCCAGCGTATGCCTCAGAAGCATTTATCTCACTACGCCAATCCTGATTGGCTGGTGATCGCGACGCCCACCGAGGGTGGAGCCACCTACCCTTTAAGTAGCCTGCGTCATCTACGCAGCGTCACTCAAGCACCTCTTCTCGCTTCGTGTAGCATATCTCTATCCTCAGTGACAGCTAGCTTAACTGTTCACAGACGGAGCTATCTCTGCTCCATCGCCGAGCGCTAGCTGCCACACTTCGCGACCCTCCAGCCTTCACCATAGCCTGGAGAGTCCTTACCTGACCACACCACGGGACGGTGGACGCGGTTTAGCACACCAGCTAACTCCGTCCTTCTGAATTAGCACACCAGCTAATTTCGCGGCGCCTCAGGTTAGCTTCCAGCTAACCACGATGGACGCCCACGCTTCTCACACCAGAGGAGATGGAGACTCCGGGGCCCGGGCCTGCGCCTGCGGCAATAAGATATCGAGCCGCGACTCACACCAGGTCTGCTCGTTTTGCCTCGGGCTGCAACACGCCCGGCAGGCTATCGAGGCCCCAGGCTCCTGCGAGCATTGCACCCGCTTCACCGCCAAGAGTCTCCGACGACGCCTAGCACGCCAAGCTAGCTCGTCCGGTCAGGACCCCTTCATTCCTGCGGGTGACATACCTGTCACCAGCGGGGAGAAGGAAGGTGACGATGCGGTTGTCGGCCCGCGCGCTAGCGGCAGCTGGGGCTCCCAGCTGGACCTAGCCGCCCCGACTCCGCTCGCGGAAGACGTTTTGGAGTTGGACTATGAGGATGACTACGAGACAATCTCGGAGCTCCTCATATCCGAGGAGGAGAGTGAGGACGATGTCCTCATTCCCTCCGCTCAGCTTGCCGCTCAGCCCGCCACACCAGGCGCTGAGGCTGTCCTCGGGGACGAGGAGGGGAGCGCGCCCGCTCCCTCCGCTGTCAGCATGGACATGCAGGCCGTGTGTAAACGCGCTGCATCCCGGCTGAACATCCCCTGGCCTGAAGCGATAACGGAGACCACCAGGTCCCGTTATGAAGGGAAGAAATTCCCTCAGGCTGCGAGGACAGCTAAGCAGCTGCTCCCCGTCTTCCCCGAGCTGCTCGACGAGTTGTCCTCCTCATGGAAGGATCACCCGTTCAGCGGCAGAAGCTCCATCCACGGAGCTTCCTCCCTGGATTGCGAGGGCATGGAGAAGCTCGGTATTCTCCGTATGCCCCCCATGGAGCCGCTAGTCGCTGCACATTTGCACCCGCGGCTAGCCGCTTCATCCAGGGATCCCACGCTGCCCTCCAAAGCGGACCGCGTCCAGTCCGCCATGACTGAGCGGGCTTACAGGGCAGCAGCACTGGCTGTCAGGGCACTTAATGTCTCCTCCATGCTCTCCGCTTACCAAGCGGAGCTGTTTGAGGACATGGCGACCAAACCTGACCCAGCGGTGTGGGACGAGATTACCGTGATAACGGACATCTGCCTCCGCGTGCAGCGCTGTGCGGTCCAGGCCACGGGTAAGTCTCTGGGGACGATGGTGTTACAGGAGCGAGCCAGATGGCTCAACCTGTCTAACCTATCGGACAGAGAGAAGGAGGACATGTTGGACATGCCGATCACACCAGACGGCATTTTTGGCTCCGCTCTCGCCTCAATGCAGCAGCGCTGCGAGGCAAAGAAAAGGGAGGATGAAGCTCTCCAGCTCTGCCTCCCGTGCAAAGCCGAGCGTCCACCTGCCCCAGCCCCGCGGCAGAGCGCTGCGCAGGCTACGGCACGTCCTTCTTTCCCTCAGTTTAAAATCCCCACACGGCCGAAAGCCCGTCCTGCCCCTGCTGGTCCACCCAGACAGGAGGTGAGGTCCGGCTGGCCCAGAAAGGCCACTGCAGCGACAGCAGCTCTGCCGTCACAGAACGAGCAGACTGCCGGTCCGCAGGCCAGGAAGAAGAAGAAGCCGACCTGATGGTCTCCTTCCTCAAACCGGTGCCGGGGCTGCACGTTCAGCAGCCCCACCTGTCTTTCTTCCTCAGCGTGCTTGGTTCGATTTCCGGAGCCCACAAGTCCCCGCTACTGCGTGCGCTCCCCGAAGTCACACAAGCACACTTCACTGTTCTTGTTTAATAAAAAGTGTCCCACTGCCGCATCCAGACCGCAGGTCGAGGGCGCAGTCACAATTAACAAACAAGAACATAAACAGTTCGGTGTCGCTCCCGGTTCCGGAGCGGGTGACGTCCCGTCTCCGGTCCCGGAGCTGCACCGGACCTGTCAATGCACTAACACCCGGCGCATGCGCAGTGGCGCACGCCGGTTGCAACCGCATCTTGTCACTAGGGGGCGCCATAACACCGTTTATGGAGTCTCCAGTGACAGGCGGTCTGACAGACGCTGTCACATCACTCTGCCTGAGGACAGAGAGATGGGCCGCGCTCCCCAGCTCAGCCTGGGTCCTGAGAACGGTATCGCGGGGTTACAGGCTTCAGTTTGCAGCCGTTCCCCCTCGTTTCTCTGGTATAGTGCATTCTCAGGCGCGCGGAGAGTCAGCTCGTGTTCTCCAGGAGGAAATTCACTCGCTATTGGAAAAGAGAGCAATATGCGTGGTGCCTCCCGGACAATGTCAGAGCGGCTTTTATTCCAGGTATTTCCTGGTCCCCAAACGAGGAGGGACCGGGATTCGCCCAATCCTGGATCTCCGGGCTCTGAACAAATACCTCAGAACATACCAGTTCAGGATGCTTACACACGCATCCCTGCTGCGTATGGTGCGTCGGAACGACTGGTTCACGTCAGTCGACCTCAAAGACGCATATTTCCACATTCCGATATATCCTCCTCACAGGAAATATCTGAGGTTTGCTTTTCAGGGTGTTTGTTACGAGTACAGAGTGCTGCCCTTCGGGTTATCTCTGAGCCCAAGGGTGTTTGTGCGTTGTACGGAAGCGGCCATTGCCCCGCTGCGGCGACAGGGCATCAGGCTGGCCACGTACTTGGACGATTGGCTCCTCCTGGCACGGTCCAGAGAGGACGCCATCGCGCAAACGCACATCCTCATAAAACACCTGATCGACCTGGGTTTTATGATAAACTCGGAAAAGAGTGTATTATCTCCAGTGCAGAAAATAATCTTCCTGGGGTTATCACTCGACTCGGTGTCCTTCACGGCCCGTCTGTCAGCGGCGAGGGTGAACGCTTTCAGAGCCTGCCTCTCGCGTTTCACCCTGCGCAATCTGGTCCCCTTCAGATTATGCCTCCGACTACTGGGCCTGATGGCTTCGGCCATCCTTGTAGTCTGGCTCGGCCGTCTGTACATGAGGGATTTTCAGCTGTGGGTGCGTTCCCTCAGGCTGAATCCCGTGCGTCATGGTGCACGGAGGGTGACGGTCAGTGCGCAATGCGTAATGGCACTGCGTCGCTGGCGCCACCCGGCTTTTCTGGTGACAGGGGTGCCTATGGGCCCCGTCCTGTCCCGGAAAGTGATCACCACAGACGCGAGCATGTCGGGCTGGGGTGGTATATGCGAGGACCGTTACGTGAGGGGCGTCTGGAGCGAGGATCTCCAGCGCGCTCACATAAACTACCTCGAGCTCTTGGCGGTGTTTCTCACGCTGAGACGCTTTCTCCCGCTTCTCAGGGGACATCATGTCCTGGTGAGAACGGACAATACGACGACGGTGGCATATATCAACCGTCACGGAGGTCTGCGCTCCCGGCAATTACACATGCTGGCACGCAGACTGATCCTGTGGAGCAGCGTCCGCCTCCGGTCTCTGAGAGCCACCCATGTCCCGGGGGCTCTGAACCGGGGGGCGGACCTGTTGTCCAGGGGTGCGCCGCTCTACGGGGAATGGATGTTACATCCAGCCCTCGTGGAGCAGGTGTGGGCCCGCTTTGGCAGAGCCGCTGTGGATCTGTTCGCGTTGAGAGAGAACGCGCAATGTCCGCTGTTTTTCTCAATACGCGATCCAGGTGCGCCGCTCGGCGTGGACGCGCTCGCGCACGTCTGGCCGTCGGTCCTCCTGTATGCTTTTCCCCCGTTGGCTTTGATTCCCCCGACTCTGGACAGAGTCAGGGAGCATCGCCACACGCTGGTTCTGATAGCTCCGCAGTGGCCGGCCATGCACTGGCTAGCGGAGGTTTATCAGCTCCTGTCGGGGCAGCCATGGCAGCTTCCCCTCCGCAGGGACATGCTGTCACAGGCAGGGGGAGCAGTTTTTCACCCACATCCGGAGCGCCTGGCTCTTTGGGCCTGGCCCCTGAGTGGTGTAATTTAAATACTGCTGGACTCCCTCAGAATGTGATTGACACTATTCAGAGTGCTAGAGCAGCCTCCACTAGGTCTCTTTATGACTGTAAGTGGAGGGTGTTTGAGGAGTGGTGTCAGAAAAAAGGACACATCTCCTTTCAGTGCACTGTTGGTGTTATTTTGCCATTCTTGCAGGACTTGATTGACAAACGTAAAGCCTTCTCCACAATAAAGGTGTATCTGGCTGCAATTGCCGCGTGTCATGTGGGGTTTGGTGGAAAAACGGTCAGCCAGCATCCTTTGGTCTGCCGTTTCATGAAAGGGGCACGCAGGCTGCTTCCTGTTTGCAGGCCGCTGGCGCCCCCATGGGACTTGGCGGTGGTTTTAAATGGGCTCTCCAGAGCTCCGTTTGAACCACTGGAGGAGGTGAGCTTGAAGCATCTGTCTCTGAAGACAGCGCTGCTTCTAGCTTTGGCCTCTGCCAAGCGTGTTAGTGACATTCATGCACTCTCAGTGCACTCCTCGTGCACTCAGTTTGCCCCTGGGAATGCCAGGGTGTCACTGAAACCCCACCTGGCCTTCGTGCCCAAGGTGGTGGGCTCATGCTCTCCTATTGTTCTTACAGCATTTTCTCCACCGCCATTTTCTTCTCCGGAAGAACGGCGGCTGCACATGCTGTGTCCAGTCCGTGCCTTGCGGATTTATATGGACAGGACAATGGGGTTTCGGGAAGGTGACCAGCTCTTTGTGTCCTGGGCTCGCCCCTGCAGGGGCAGACCCATCACGAAGCAGCGACTCTCCCACTGGATTGTGGGAGCGATCGCCCTGGCCTACACGTGTCAAGGTCTTCAGGCCCCTGTGGGCCTGCGGGCCCATTCTACACGTGGCCTGGCTGCATCCTGGGCCCTGTGTAAAGGGGTGTCAATTCAGGAGATTTGTGCAGCAGCGAGCTGGTCTTCACCACTCACCTTCGTCCGCTTTTATAAGCTGGACATCCCTGCTCTGAGCCTGGCTCATGCAGTACTGACTGCGGGGCTCTCTTAGGGCAGGGGGGAGGGCCTTTCCTGAGAGCTGGTGGTCAATCGAGATAAGCATGTCTGGCAATACGGGAGTTTCCATATCCCATAGTGAGACATCGAAACGAATGCTATGAAAGAGAACTTTAGGTTACTTAACGTAACCCCGGTTCTCAGAGTAGCATGAGTGAGATGTCTCACCAGACAGCCCTTCTTGCTGGGCGAAGCGAGAAGAGGTGCTTATTTTGAGTGACGCTGCGTAGATAACGCAGGCTACTTAAAGGGTAGGTGGCTCCACCCTCGGTGGGCGTCGCGATCACCAGCCAATCAGGATTGGCGTAGTGAGATAAATGCTTCTGAGGCATACGCTGGGGGCGTATCCCATAGTGAGACATCTCACTCATGCTACTCTGAGAACCGGGGTTACGTTAAGTAACCTAAAGTTTTGACTCTAGAGGCTTCTCTAAAATTCATTCATTGTCTATGTGGAAATGTCATTTGGCTTCCAATTATTCAAATGAACTGAACTCCTCGTGTTTGGACCAAATGAGCCCAAACTCAGCATGCTGCATCCAGACACATTGACCTTCAATAAGCCAGCTTTTTTTGATCCGACACTCAGTCTCCCCATAACAAGCCCTCAAAAATGCCTTCTTTTCCTGCCACACCAGTCCACTTTGGGCTGCCTGAACTGCCCCCCCCCCCCCCCCCCCCCCCCACCCCCACCCCCACCCCCACTCCCCCAACCCCTATCCTCAATCTCCTGACTTTGACATACACACTTCAAATTCTGTACGAAATTCTGGTAGAGGACACTGATCAAAAATGTCTATAATATCTTTGACCAATTCCAAATCTTGGAGCTGATGCCGGCTGCGGCCCAACGATTTGCACAATTTTATAATTATAATGCAGGCGACGGATTGATCAAACGCCACCTGGTCACATGATCTGGTCACATGACCAGACAGCCGCTCGCGCTGCGCGCTCGGAGCTAAGCTACTCGGTTCAAACAGATCGTCAAAAATCTGTGCAAACGGTCGCGCCGCAGCCGCATCGTGATTTTAAAAAAAGAGGCTTTTGACCAAGTTGGTAAGCAGCTGACAGTCAAGTCGGCACCGACCAACTCGGCCACTTGAGAGCCCCCCCGCGAGGCCGACTTGGCTTGATGCCGACTTGGCTTTGATGCCGACTTGACTGTATCCCGGGGGCGGTGCCGAGTTGGCCAGGGCCGACTTGGATTAGTGCCGACCTGACTGTATCCCATGACAAAGGCAGGCCGTTGTCACCACTGTGTGACAGACTGTGCAGGAAATTAGAGCAGGGAATTCAATGCATACAAATGTGAAAACTATGAATACGCTTGATGGTTAAGACAATCATGAACACACAGCATTGTATTGTAAAAAAAAAATGTCTATTGGGTAAAATTTTTGAATGTATTCACTGAAAGTTTAACCTAATTGTACATCTGTAACCTTCAAAATGAAGTTAACACAGACCATAGTTTCTATGGGTGTGAAACATATCAATATGACAATATATCACAATACTCAGCTGCCCAATTTTGAATTAACAGCACTGAGTTTATGAATATAATGATTCAAGTTTCAAATGCGCCATGTCAAGCTGAATCCCTGAAGGGCCGGCATTCTGCATGTTTCAGATGTTTCTCTGCTTCAACACACCTGAATCTCATGTTGCAGTCATCCTCAGTATTGTAAAAAAAAGCCCAATCAGGAGACCCTCGTTGCAATCAGCTGTGTTAAAACTGGAGAGAGACCTAATACATGTGTATGAGCAGTACATGAGTTACAACACTGCCGTCTGACAAGCTAAGCAAAAAGAAAGAACACAATGCTGCAATGCATAATACATCTTGTACCTCCTTGTGTTCCAAGCAGGTCTTGCATTGACTGTTGCTTCACGATATCACATGCCTGCATTGTTAAGCCGCGTTCAGACTGAACGTGTTATTGCGTCAAAAACGTGAGAAGTTGAACGCGTGTCAATTTTGAGCTCCGACGCTGAGCAATGCTGGGCTCCCGAGGATACCGCATTGACGCGGCGCATCTGTGGTGGGAAGGCGGGGCTTCCGGCCTTATTTCCTGTGTTAGCTTAGCATCATGGCTAACCCTGTTGAGCGAGTGGCTTGGCTTTATTTGTTTCATAAAGCCAGACAACGACGCCATTGGCGAACAGTATGCCGTGCCTGGGTGCACGATATTATCCAGAGACGGTCGGAGTTTGGTCAGTTTCACCATTTGCTCCAGGAGCTGCGACAGAATGAAGGTTGCTTTCATCGGTCCCCGCTCCCTGACCGACGTCACCATAGAGACACTCTCTGATTGGTTTGCCGCAAAAACGCCGCATCAAAAGTTCGGATTTCCCAACTTCAGCGTCGGCTGCAAAAACACGCCGAGGACGCCAGAACACCCCGACACGCTGCACAAACGCGTCTGATGCGCCGCCGGGATTTTCGCCACCGGTGAACGTGCGTTCCCCATTGTTTCATTCATTTGGCGGTGTGAACAGGCCTTTACGCAGCCATTCACAACCCATCTACATTTTAACTGTGCTCTCTGCGGTAGAAACATGCAACAGGTTTTGGCCTGGACATGCTTTGCAGTATGCAGTATGCAGCAGTTTCAGCTGCAGTTGCTCATGTGTTAGATCGCACCACTCAGGCCAGCCTTCAAAAGTCAACAGGAACAGAAATTGAAAAACAAAACAAAACATCAAACTTACAGTTTGAATCCTATGTAAGAAAGAAACACCATTTGAACCAGTGCCATGAGTGTCTGGAAAAACAAAAGACACAAAGTGCAGGAGGACTGTGAGGCCATGTTTCCATCCTTGGATCACTGTAGACAGATAAGACCCCAAAAGGGCCGGGATGACTTTGTTCCAAAACAACTGGACCAAACATACTAACTGGATCACCCAGTCTTCTCAGTTACATTAAAATCCTTTATGCTCAGTTTGCATGTTGCTGAAAGAATATCCCTGAGTTAAAATGATTTTTTGCTTCCTCATATATTTGACGAACTGACAGAAGACATGGTAAATACATAATAGAAGTGCTTCCTTTCACCTGTAAGTGGCCTTAATGTTGTGGCTGATCTACGCATGGTTTCTGTCACCAAATTACCACCAGAGGGCAACTGAGAGGAGTGATGCTGAAATAGGGAGGGAATAAATACATCACATACCAAAGAGCACTGGAGTGTAAGTCGATGTGTTTTCATTGTTCTAAACATGACCGCTGCTGTAGAAGCTGATCTCTGCTTCCCACAGTTCAACTCATCCTGCAGGAAGATTACACGCTCTCCTGCAGTGTCCATGCTCATTTACATCACCCTGTCCTCCATCGCTGTGCTCACTGTGGTTCTCAACCTGCTGGTCATCATCTCCATCTCCCACTTCAAGTAGTCAAATGCTTCATCGCTTCAACCGAAGAACGAATGACTGTCATTGTTAATGTTTTTATGTCTCATTGCCTTTTTTTCTGCTGCAATAATAATTGTTTGTTTGCAGCAAGTAATAGAAAAGTGTGTTGATCTGTTTCATCCCCAGGAAGCTCCACACGCCGACCAACCTCCTCCTCCTCTCTCTGGCTGTCTCGGATTTCTTGGTGGGCCTCCTCATGGTTTTTCAGATCATCCTCATTGATGGCTGCTGGTTCCTCGGTGACCTCATGTGTAGTCTGTATTTTCTCTTAGACTATGGGATCACCTCGGCCTCAGTGGGAACAATGGTGCTCATATCAATCGATCGCTATGTGGCCATTTGTGACCCTCTACATTATTCCACTAAAGTCACTCAGAGCAGATCAAAAGTCTGTGTTCTGCTTTGTTGGCTCTCCTCTGCAGTTTTTCAAGGTCTGGTGCTGAGAGATAATGTGAGACATCCTTATGGCGTCATTTTAGTGCCAAAATTCCGCACGCAAAAAAATCATAATCGCGCACAGTTAAACCACTCTCTGTGCGCTCGCGATGCCTCTCCGTGCGCGTGCGGTCACTTTCTACGCGCGCGACATCACTTTTTGTGCGCACGCCAACTCTTTCTGCACGCGCGTGACATGTCTGTGCTGTCTGCTCACGCGGTGGTGTTGCCTTTTGGCACTCAGGGGGCGGGCTTTGAGTTGACGCCACTCAACCCCTCTCTCCTTTGTGATTGGTTGCTCTAAACGTCTACTGTCTTCCGATCAGAGCCAATCAGAGGTTAAGTAGGGCGGGTAGTCATCATTTGGCGGCAGAATTGGAAAATTAAGGAGTAAAATTCACATAACATAACCTCCATACAGTGATTTGATTACTGTGGAGGAGACCTGTCTGTTTCCTGGGAGGAGAAAGAATGAATAAAAACGTCTTCATGGAGCCATCAAGGCTATCTGTCTCAAATGTATATGTAAATTATATTTGATTTATATCTGTTAGTGTATATCTGTTATTCATCTAATTATAAATCTTTCTTAGATTTTTTTTAGAATTACATTTAATTTGTATCTGCTAGTGTATATCTGTTATTTATTTAAGTATATGTGTCTTAGATTTATATGTAAATTATATCTAATTCATATCTGTTAGTCTGTATTTGTTATTTGATTATATCTGTCTTAAAATAATATTTAAACTCTATTTAATTATGTTGTTTAGTTTATATCTGTTATTCAGTTATACCTATCCTAAATTTATAGTAAATTTTTTCTCCTTTTTTTCTGTCTTTTTCCCTCTCTCTCAGATTTCATTTGATTTTATGCCAGGATCAGTGAAGTACTTTTGCTTTTTTTTCCCTTTGTTTTGAGCAGGTGATATGTTGATAAGTTTCATAAGTCACAAAAGTAATAGACCCATTTGAAGACAGTAGACGTTTAGAGCAACCAATCACAAAGGAGAGGGGGGTTGAGTGGCGTTAACTCAAAGCCCGCCCCCTGAGTGCCAAAACTCAACATCACCGCGCGAGCAGACAGCTCAGACATGTCACCGCGCGTGTAGAAAGAGATCGCGCGCGCACAAAAAGTGATGTCGCGCGCAGAAAGAGACCACGCGCGCGCGGAGAGGCATCGCGAGCGCAGAGAGTGGTTTAACTGTGCGCGATTATGATTTTTTTGTGCGCGGAATTTTGGCACTAAATTGACGCCATACATCCTGGCAGGTACAATTCTTGCTATGGAGAGTGTATAATTGTTGTTGAATACG
This sequence comes from Salarias fasciatus, assembly GCF_902148845.1. Taxonomy (NCBI): domain Eukaryota; kingdom Metazoa; phylum Chordata; class Actinopteri; order Blenniiformes; family Blenniidae; genus Salarias; species Salarias fasciatus. Next base: position 8,662,335 of record NC_043760.1, on the reverse strand, counting down.
TTGCAGGAATAGTGGATCTTTTGTTATCTTTTATTGGCCTTGTCAGCGTCATTGTGGTTCTGTATATGAGAGTGTTTGTGGTGGCTGTGTCTCAGGCTTGAACCATGAGGTCTCATGTTACAACAGTTACGCTTCAGGGCTCAGTCAATTTAACGACATTGAAATCTGAAAGGAAGGCGCTCAGGACTGTCAGTGTTGTCATAATTGTGTTTCTTATCTGTATCTGTCCTTATTACTGTGTTACTCTTACAGGTGGAGATGCTGTATTAAGTGCTTCCTCTGTGGCCTTTGTAATGTGTCTATTCTATTTTAATTCCTGTCTTAACCCTCTGATTTATGCTCTGTTCTACCCCTGGTTCAGAAAATCTATAAAACTCATCGTTACTCTTGAGATTCTGAAGCCTGGCTCCTGTGAAGCTAACGTTGTGTAGAATGAAGATATATCCAAAACACATCTCTTCTTCAGTTTGTGGTTATTGGTCATTTTGTTTTCATTGTGATAACTACTTTAAAAGAATGGAGAGTGATAACCACAATACAGGTGTAATTTAGTTTGCTATGTTAATGGAATATGCTTGGCTTGTTGAAGTTGAATGTGCTCAAATATGAGGGAGCATGTGAGAGGAGTTCCTGCACTGCAGTAGAATCAGAAGTTCACTCAACCACTCAAATTGTCCAGTTAAAGTAATAAAGAATAGATACTCAATTTAAGATGTCTGATTCGTGATCCTGAGTCAGCTTTGATTTTCAGGAATAATGAATCAGCATCATATCTGTTGTTGGGAGTTGTGCCCTTTTTACATCTGATTTTACAGGAAAATACAGAAACATCCCCGATATATTCGAACCTCTCAGTCTTATGTTGAAACTGTCAGAGTTTCATGCTCGTAAAAACGTTTACATCTTCCTTGCTGAGAAGAGTTGTGTTCATCTCTATTTGTTAATCAGTTTGTTTAACGGCAGAAAGTAGCAGTGAAATTGACACTGAGGAAGCTATTCTGTGACAGGTCACAATGAGAAGTGAACATTGTTTTTGGAAGTTTTGGACTCTTCCATGTCAATACTGTGGCAGCTCAAGAAAACCTTCAGCTTTGGAGCTACAATCTTTATTCAAATATACTTTTCTCAAAGATATTGGATGAAAGAATGACAGAATAAATGAAAGAAAGATTGTACATTTTATACATTTAAATTCTTTTCAGTCACAGGAGAACTTACCCATTCTCAGATGGAATCAACCTTCTGGTTCAATTCAGTTCATCAGCCATTCTGGACAAACTGTCCATCTTGCCACTGACTTCGGTGTCGCGGTCAATCTGTCCTTTGAACCACTTGTTGGTCAGGACTGTCAGCTGTTGGGTGACCTTATTGGCTGTGGTTTCATTTTGTTTAAATAATCTTTCATTATATTGAGGCCTGTTGATCAATTTCATTCTGAATGTAGAGTTTTTGAAGATCAAGCAGAGTGGAGCTCCAAGACAGATGAAGGACGGGGCAGCAAGCAGGGAAAAACATGATGGAGGGAGAGAAAGACAGGAGAGGAAAAGATGCAACCGCCTCTTTGAAGAGCGAGAGCAGAACAGTCATTGGAGGAGAGCTTAATCTAAGTATGAATGACAACTACTGTTTGACTCAATGAACTTCCTGAAAGCTGGTGGAAGGATCTGGCAGTAGTGTGTAACCATGCCCCCTCATTATGAAAACTTTATTACTGTGTATAAAATTCAATATTGATTTATTTTCAGGTGAACCATCTGATCTCTCTTCTGGACCATGAAATGTAATGAAAAAACAACAACTATGAGCTGGAGAAATCAATGTTTCATTTTGAATTAGAGTCTCTGGAAGCCTTTTGGGAGCACCTGGTGCAGGGTGTGATATTGCAAATTGTTGACAATTTTGGGAAGGCTTCATTTTCATAGCCAGGTCGCTACGCCCATCTTTTAAACATCAAAATATGGGAGTACAGCTGAAAAAGAACAACACAGTAGGTTATTTAATTTTATTTAATTATTTAACGTTGCTGTGGGCAAGATTTTCCTAGTCAGTGCTAATTTTTCAGTGTTTTCTTTGGATTAAATGTTAGAGTTAGAGTATTGATAATCCTTTACGAGTGTAGCATAACTGCACTACTGCGAGGGCGCAGCGTTTCCATCTGTCTCTGTTCTGAGCTGAAAAGGAATCTCGACAGCTCCAGGTATCTTTGACCAATCAGAAGAGCCCATGAGGCTCTAACCGTGATTGGTCGAGGGGCGTTTGTCGCGTGTTCTTGTGGGAGGGGCTTAACTTGCGTAAGGGCGTGATGTCAGAGAAAACAGGACAGGATTGGCTGTGCTGGGTTTCAAATCGCCATCTTTGATGGGTCAAATCGCCCCCTAGCTTAGGTAACCCGAAGCAAGATGGCAGAGATGCGGAATCCTGCCGACAGCACCTTTAAGTGAAGCTTAAATACAAACACTGTTGCATTTTTGTTGAAATTTGGTGCTCTTGCCTTTCAGCAAAAATGTCCTGGGTTCAAATATGAGGCCCGGAGTCTTTCTGTGTCGGGATTGTGTGTTCTCTGCATGAGAGCATGGGATCCATCCAGCTACTCTGGATTTCTCCCACAGTCCAAAAACATGCAGGTGAGGTTAACTGTTGGCCCTAAATTGCCCCCAGGTGTGAGGGTGAGTGTGTGTGACTGTCTGTCTCTATGTGTTTGACCTGCGATGGACTGGCGACCTGTCCAGTGTGTACAGTACCTCGCCCTCATCCATAAGGAGCTGGATCTGGCTCCAGCATCGGGATAAGCGGTTCTGAAAATTAATGAATGAATAAATCAATAATAATTTAAAAGAAGACTATTTAAATGAATGTTACCCAATGTTTGTCCGAACTCAATATTTTTATGAATCGTAAAGTCATTGAGTTGTATGTTGCAAACTCAAGTAATTACAAAAGTTGCGGGCTTGACAGAAAACAAATCATCGTTTGCTGTTCAGGAGATAAGTTAATGACAACTAGAAAAAAATTGCAGTTCCTGAAGAAACTGCAAGTGTGAATGCTGAGCTGAAAATGTTAAACTGTAATGCAGAAAAACTGAATAAGAAAAGGTGAAAAACCCTGAAATAAAGTTGAAAAAGGTTGAAAAAGTTTGAAAACACGGCAAAAAGTTGAAAAATGTTGAAAAAGGTTGAAAACACTGCAAAAAGTTGAAAAGGGTTGAAAAAAGTTGAAAAAGGTTGAAAAAGTTTGAAAACACTGCAAAAAGTTGAAAAAGTTTGAAAAAGTTGGAAAAGTTCAAAAAAGGTTGAAAACACTGCAAGAAGTTGAAAAAGGTTGAAAACACTGTAAAAAGTTGAAAAATGTTGAAAAAGATTGAAAACACTGCAAAAAGTTTAAAAAGTTTGAAAAAGTTGGAAAAGTTCAAAAAAGGTTGAAAACACTGCAAGAAGTTGAAAAATGTTGAAAAAGGTTGAAAACACTGTAAAAAGTTGAAAAATGTTGAAAAAGATTGAAAACACTGCAAAAAGTTTAAAAAATTTGAAAAAAGTTGGAAAAGTTCAAAAAAGGTTGCAAAAAGTTGAAAAAGTTTGAAAAAAGTTGGAAAAGTTTGAAAAAGGTTGAAAACTTTGCAAAAAGTTGAAAAGGGTTAAAAAAGGGTGAAAAAAAGGCAAATAGTTGAAAAGGGTTAAAAAAGGTTGAAAACACTGCAAAAAGTTGAAAAAGTTTGAAAAAGGTTGAAAACACTACAAAAACTTAAAAAAGTTGATAGAGGTAGAAGGAGCAGTAGAGTCAGTGTCAGAGTAACAGAGGATCAATAGAGCTCCAGTCTTAATGGAAAAATCCAGACTAATCAAGCCGCAGCAGCACAACAGGTGTGTCTGTTGCTATGGAGACCAGCTGCACAGCAGCCATGACAGTGAATCAGCACTTTTTAATGGAGTGCGCATGGTTGAAGAAATGGCATTTCTCGGGGACCAAGAGGTGAAATTGAAAAAGATTTTCACACAGTCAGATTCAGAAGCCTTTCATGAATGTAATGGTGCAGGAATCATGTCTGTAGGATCATCCATTCAGCCACGGCGATTGTGCAAACACGAGTGAAGTTTTGGATTCAGGCGTCTCGAAAATGCATTGGAGCGGATGGGAGAAAATTCTGCACTCTCCTCAAACAAATGCAGCTGGAGAGAGAACCGTTTGAGATAGAGACAAAGTGACTCAATTGTACGGGTCACAAGAAAAATCCCTACGTTTTGAGGGATTATTGTGCAGATTGAGCCAGAAATGTGGCCGTACGGACGAGAAAATAATTTTTTTTCGGTTAAAATTCAGAGCCTCCCGCACTCTAAATTCCTTTCTCCCACTCTAGCTTTTCCAATACACACCCATTGTAAACTCCAAAAACGGCTGAAATTCTCTCCGTACTTGAAGGCTCACAGTTTAAATTTGGTGAAAAATCTTGCAATGATATTATATACCTAAATAGAGGACAAAAATGCCTACGTTTTAAAAGTTAAATGACTTTTCTATGTGAAAGTATGACAAAGTTTTAAGGGTTCAAAGTTGAAGGACTTGAAAGGTCAGTTGAAGAGGTTTTCCATCCACTTCAATGTTAAAAATAATTTTAAAAAGTTTAAATATTTCAAAAAGTTGAACAAAGTTGAAAAAGTTTAAAAAGGTTGAAGAAAGAGTTTAAAAAGTTTAATATTTTAAAAGTTGAATGGTTAAAATCGGTTAAGATTTGAGGAAGTTATAAGGTTCCAAAGTTTGACAAAATCTCCATCCGTTAACATGGGGCAAAAAGTTGCACAAAAGTTGAAATATTTCAAAAAGTTTAAAAGATATTAAAAAGCTAGAACATAGCACCCATGTCCTTAAAAAGCTGCACATTTTGATATATGAATGGTTCAAATCGGACAAAATTTGTAGGAGGAGAAGCGTGCCAAAAAACGGCGGAAGAAGTCAGAAGAGGAATGTAATTGTGTGAATGCCTCAGCATTCACACAATGAATGCCTCAGCATTCACACAATAATTGTTGAAGTAGTTTTAATACACACAGTTTTCACTGAGCAGCTACAAGTCAGTTAAATTTGACAAACTAAAACCAAACTCTTTATTGCCCTCCACCAAGATCATAAACTATTCTAAACCCATTTTAATATGGAAAGGTTTGATACAATGTGTTATCTCCATGACGGACAGACTGGCTCTCCAGTTGGAAAGACACCTTTGCACATCATCAGCCTAAATTGGCTGAAGCGTAACTAAATGCTCATTCTCTGAAGGTACAATCTAATTCCATGCAAAAGGAAAATGATATGAAGTATATGAGGACATCGTTGAGAAACTTTTAACAATTTTTACATAAGCCAATAGGCCTTTCGCTAAGCACTCAAATGCAAATGAATCAATAGCATTCAAATAACAACTTTGTGGGAGCCAGATAGTCTGAGCACAACACTCTGTAAAAGAGTTTAAGCTGGCAACACTTTGGCTGTTTTCTGGACCATTTCGGCCAAATAAGATGCACAAAATGGTCCAGACCTTAGTCAAGGGTCCATTGTTACTTAAATTTCAAAGAAATGAGCAACTCTGGCTTATTTAGTAATTCTTCAAGTGTGGTATCATATTCAATGTCATAAAGGTTTGGGGATTTTCCCCTGGCAAACCCTGACTACGCAGGTGTGGCTTTGTGTTTTGAGCTTTTGCTTTATGTTCTGTCAGTCATCAAGCTTATTTTTTTTGTGGATCCGCGCTGTCTTTCTTGGACATATGGACTTCAGGCAACATCAGTTTAAGGTCAGTCAACGAAATCTTGTCCTGCAGATGTGCCTCCATCTGTAAGAAAATAAAGAGCAGTAAGAATCTCCATTCAGATGTTTTAATCATCCATCACAACATCGTCATGTCAATTTCAAAATTCAATTCAATTCGATTCAAGACAGCTTTATTTATATAGCGCAAATTACAACACAGTCATTTCGAGGCACTTTAACAGAGAAAACCCTACAGTTCCACATGAGCAAGCAAAATGTGACCAAATGAAGAACCCACATTAAGTCTGTTTGTACTTGTTAGATTCATATAGATATCCCTTCAATCCATCCATCAATCCATCCATCCATCTTCCATACCACTTTGTCCTGTGTAGCTTTGTGGGGTGCTGGAGCCCCAGTTTACCATAGTTAGGAGCAGGATTCACCCTGGACAGCTGACCAGTTCATCACAGGACAACCAAACGCTCACAGTCCCACCTCGAGGATATTTAGGGCATGTTTTAAGATTGTGGAAGGAAACCCAAGTACCTGGAGGAATCCCACATACCCACAGGGAGAGCATGCAGACTCCACACAGAGAGGCTGTAACTGGTATTTGGACCCAGACTTTCTTTCTGTGTGGTGACAGTGCTAACCACTGCCCCACTGTACCATCTGCAATCCAATCCACCTTAATTCAAAGCAGTTAAAACAACCACAGAGACACGAAGTGAGCCTTGAGGACATTGACAGCCCCCAGAGTGCATTGCTTCATACTTCACCTTCTGTTCTGAGTCTATTGTTCAAACCAGGAATTTCCAGCTCCTCCACTGACCAGAGGCCAATGTGGACATTGTGGAGACATGGAGGTACCCTGGAATACATCTTGACAATAAACTGGACTGGATGACGGACACTGAAGTCCTTTACAGGAAGGGCCAATGATGGCTCTCTTTAAGGTCAAGGTGACAGTTTGACTCTGACCCAGGAGTTGACCAGTAAAAGGAAGACTTCTAACTAAATATTGTCCATTGCCTTGTCTCTATGTTACTTGCGAAATCCTGATGAACAACTGTTGGGGTGGCACAGTATGACAGGGTGAAAGAGTACAGTGGTAGCATATCATTAAATTGATTACAGTCCTGCACATGACTGGGCAAGGACAACAGTTAGCTTGACTAAACTGAGCTTGTACACATGTACCGGCAGTTTTTCTTGATGGATGATTATCAGAGTCGAGATTTAAAACAGTTGTTTCTCTGTTTTGATGTCTGTACAAGCCTGAATTCTGAATCTTGTTAACTGAGTGAAGATTAAATCCTCGCTGTTTCAGAGGGACAAATACAGTTTGATGGTGCCATGCTGCTGTATGATCTTTTTCACTGTGAGAGAAGTTACAGAGGTTTTTACCTGCTTCAGGAGCTGGGCATGGCTTTCTGGGTCTGAGAGGTTAGCCAACATCCGAATAGTTAACTTCAAAACAGTCCTCTGCTTCACCTTTGGAGCTGCACAGTCCAACAAACACATGGCCACAATCCAGGGACAGAAACAGAGGGACTCTTTACACATATTTAAACAACAGTCATCATCCTCTAGTCCAGTGAAACTACACATCAACAAGCAGAAATGAATTTGCTTATTTTACCTCCCTGGCAGATAAAAGGAATCTCCGATTGGCAAGGTCTATCATCCCAGTCATGGTCTGGATACTCCGCTACACAGCTCTGAGAATAGCCGTCGTTGCTTGGTTGACCTGTTCTCCAATTCTGGAAGGAACTGTTACTCCCATCAGACCACATCCAAGCTTCTCGATACAAACCAATCCACACTTCATGTCCCGTTATCAGAGACAGCACTTTTTGGTTTTCCTGTTCATTCTCAATCATAGCCAGGTCTGTGTAGTGTATTCTGCAGTAAGACTGTGCATCCTCCCATTTTTTCTCCTCTTCAATTAGGGTGTATGTCTTCTGGTCACCTTGCGCTACAAGACATAAATAAATATGTTAGCTATGCTGAACTATATGAATTGTGTTTACTCGGAATTTTCAATTTTGTTTCCTTTATTTTGTCATGCAGTTATCTGATCTTTGTTCTGGCAGGAAAAAAAAAAAACATTTTTAATTGAAACAAATGTTTTCTTACCAGTGTAACACAGGAAAGAAAAGCGTTTCCAGCAGAACAGATCAACCCATCGTCCAACTTCATTTGTGGCCATGCAGAATTCTTTTGCTATCCAATTATTCACTTTTCCTGCTTCCATGTAGTGGTACCCAGTTGTACTTGTTGATTCAGTTCCAGACCATCTCCAGGAGTTTGAACCATTACCCATAGTTCCCTTCCAGGATTTGGGATCATCCCACAGCCCGATCCACACATACCACCTAATGAAACTCAGTCGGTCTAACTCATCTATGTCATCCTGGCTTTCAAAGGTCGCCAAATCATCGAAAAACTGTCTGCAGAACTGCTGAGCCTCAGTCCACGTCTTGTTGAGGGTGATGTAGCGGTACTTTGGGTGGACAACGTTGGAGCAGCTGATGAGCCCAAATCCTATTAAATATAGATGAAGTTCTTTTTTGAAGCGAAAATATAAGAAGTGCATGACAGAAATGTATTAAAGTGAAACAACAATTAAGTAAACTGTAGGTTCAAACTCACTTCCTGCATGCTAAAATGAAGTGTGTCTAAACAACTGCTGCAGCCCCCCAAAAAAACCCCCAAAAAAACACATTTACACAAAAATGTGTAAATGTGAACAACAAAACAATTTGATGACAAATGGGCGACTGGAACACGCCATACATGGACAATATGGGATGAAAGCAACTGTACAGAGGGACGATATGTGCACTGAATGTGGGACAGGTGGATATTTAGAAACTTGGGAACAAACTCCACTCAGAAAGGCCCCATGTCCTGACTGAAACTGGGAAAAGTGACACTGTGAGGTCAAACAATCTACAACTTTATAATTTACACTACAAAGGAAAACGAGTAACTGTTTCTTACCAAAAAGCATGAGTGCAGCGAGCTCTTTGAAATCCATGTGTGTCTTTACTGAAACACAAAGGAGAACACATGTTAACTGCAATTACCCAAAACAAAATTGGGATGCACCAGAATAAAAATGAATAATTCAGAAGGAATTTTATTTTTTAATTTTCTTCAGTTAATTGTAAGCATGGGTAAAAACAGATGTCACTGTTTGGCATGTGGTCAAATTTTTATACTGCATCCGAATCGAGGAACTTTATGATTGGTCTACAAAAATGCACATTCCAGTGAATCATTTGCACTTTTTTCTATTTTGGGGAATACAAGTCTTGTGTAAATGTGAGAAACTGAGGAAATAAACGACCTTGAAAATTGTTTTAAAGTGCTCCAGATGTGATCTCAGCTCATTTATCAATCTGTTTTAATAATCAGGTGATTTTATGCAGAATGCTGGTGCCAGCGACTCATACAGTGGTTTGGACTGATAAATAAATACTTATCATCTTATATATTTTTTTTCTCCTTGTGTCTTTGGATCTGCCAATCAAAATAAAAAGGCTGGAACTGGAAATGGGCTGTGTCATGTCTGCGCTGGAGGAATCACGAGAAGGAGAGTCTTTTCAGATGCCTTTCGGTCGGGATTTCCAGGAGACGGGACAAGCTGATTACAGTCACGTTGGTGAAATAGTCAAATTATCATACATTTTGGCTTTTTTGGGATTATTGATTGTACATCGCAGAGGGCCAAATAATTGTGCAACTATGATAATTTTCATGCACATTTCTTTGTGCTTTTCTTTTTTCAACAATAAAGGAATTTTAATTCTGATTCTTCAAATATTTGCAATACATTTTGGACACCACATATCAATATGAGAAAACTGCAAAATGCACTATTCCAGATGCATTTTCGGTAGCTTCATTTCAAATGACAAAAATATTTATTTTCCTGTTTTATTTGCCTTTTGTCTTTTGAAATACTCTTTCGTTTTCTGAAGTCTTTTGAAGGTCCTATGATTTTAATATAATTTTTTTGTTTCCTTTACTTTTTGTAGCACTTTGAATTGCTTTGTGTTTGAATGTTGCTATCCAAATAAACTTGCCCTGCCTTAAGAAGTGAAGGAAACAATGTTTTAAAAGGAGTATTTTTGTGGGCTACAGCTACAAATTATCCATCAATGCCTTCTGTGTTGTTCATCTGAATACTATGTAGCGATCAAGTAAATCAAAACAAAGGTCTGTACTCACAGGTTTTCATCCAGATATTCAGAAGCTTGACGGTGGATATTCACAGCACTTTCAACGAATACATGCAGTTTATAGTGGAAAAATTAAAATCTATGGCTTCATGAAAACATCTCTCACTGGAGATCTGTAGGTTAATGTCCGTAGATCCCAGTTAAATACAGCCACTGTGAGTTGTTCTGAGTTTATTTTTGAATATTCAAATTTTTAGAAGAAACTGATTCACATGTAGTATTTGTTTAGAGTTTTTTCATATTGTGCAGTTGGTATTTTCATCCATTTTTTAAAAATAATTTTAATTATTATGATGACTGTAATATTTGATCTTTGGTGTCCACCCTCTGAAAGACATCCTGCATCATCCCGGTGCCAAAAAAGACCTGGCCCAGTGAGATGAACAACTATTGATGGGTGGCACTCACTTCACATCTGATGAAGATGCTGGAGCTGCTCGTCCTCCCCCTCCTCTGGACCCAGGTTCAGTACGTCCAGGACCCCCTACAATTTGCCAACCGGGTGAATGTTGGGGTGAAAGACGCTGTGCTGTACCACCTCCATCGAGCCCACGCACACCTGGATAGGGGAAACGACACAGTCAGGATCTTTTTTGTGGACTTCTCAATTGCTTTCAATGCCACTGCCCCCCCTACTGTGAGTGGACCCAGGAATGGTAGACTGGAACTCTGATCGGATCTATCTATCTATCTATCTATCTATCTATCTATCTATCTATCTATCTATCTATCTATCTATCTATCTATCCACAGTGCACATACATGACTGTTTAGTTTTATTATTTACATCAAGGAGCATTTGTTTTGGCTCATTCTGGACAGACCATATAAATGAACAGAGTTGGGGTCCGTTACTCAAAAAAGTAAAGAGTTCTCTTTCATAGCATTTGTTTTGTGTCTCACATTGGGAACGCCTACAGCAGGGGTCGGCAATTAGATTTGGAGATGGGCCACTTTTTTTTTGGGGGGGGGGGGGGGGGTTGACAGGTTGTGGCAATAGAGGCATGCGCCCGCAGACCAGGGCAGCAAACAATCACTTCGGGTTTGTTAAATCTTCTGCAGCGGTAGCTCCCCTCCCTGCCCGGGAACTTCCTCCGGTTGCTCCATCCGTCGTAGACATGTCTGCCTCGTACACTCACTTACTGGACAATAAATACACACGGAGACATGCTGCCTTCAGCTCAGTGCAGCGCACTCACTTGCGCTCTCTGTTCACCAGACGAGGTGCCACTCCTCTTTATTTTTCAGTGACAAACCGGAAACCACAACGAAACAACACATCCTTCAAAGATTGTCTATTGCAACACAGTGACAGATATCGCACTCCTGCAGGGGTGCGTGCGTCCACTCGAGGGACTGGGGTAATGTGTGCGTTCATGCGTTCACGTGTTGGAATCCTCTCGCGGGCCGGATTGGACGGTTCGGCGGGCCACATTTGGCCCGCGGGTGGCTGATTGCCAACCCCTGGCCTACAGCGTGACCTCATCAGAAGCTCCTATTGCACTCCGCCAGCCATCATTGGCTGGAGTCAGGCATGTCAGAGTCAGAGAGGGTGGAGACCCTCCCCCTATAAATAGTCCTGACACTGCGCTTCCCATCATTCCAAAACCTCTTCTTGTGGTACAGTAGTCTGAGCTGCTGGCTGGCGAAAATAGCAATATTTTCAATGGCAAAAACAACCAAGTGGCAACACTCCCGAGTAGCAATACTCAGGGGCATTTGCTTTACCAGCTAACACTGACGAAGAGTAGCAATACTCCCGCTATAAGCCCCTGGAAGTCGCAACACTTCCAGCTTGCTCCCGCTACCCACTAGCCCAGCCAGCCACGAAACGAATGCTATGAAAGAGAACTTTAGGTTCCTTACGTAACCCCGGTTCTCTGAGTAGCATGAGTCAGTGTCTCACCAGACCACCCTCCTTGCTATTCGAGAAGAGGTGTGTGTCTTTAGAATGACGGGAAGCGCAGTGTCAGTTCTATTAATAGGGGGAGGGTCGCCACCCTCTCTGACTCTGACGTGCTTGACTCCAGCCAATGATGGCTATATACAATAGGAGCTTTTGATAAGGTCACGCTGTAGGCGTTCCCAATGTGAGACACTCACTCATGCTACTCAGAGAACCGGGGTTTCGTAAGTAACCTTAAGTTTCCCGTTACTCATTATTTTTGAAATAAGTAGTTTCTTACACTACTTGATTACTCCATGGAAATCGTAAAGAAATTACACTATTCATTACTGCATAGTGCTCCGGGGAAGGATATACTACCGCACAGCGGCTTAAATCTATGGCTTCGACTGCTGTGCTCCGGTATATCCTTCAGCGGAGCACTGCGCATGCGCAGGTCTGTGTGTATCAAAATGCTATTTTAACAGATTGAAAAGAAAACACACCTTTTAGAATGTTTTATAACCATTTGTATTTACTTCACATGCTAATACGCCATCCCCTGGACCGCTGGAAGGAGTATTTTGTCCACTTTCGTCAGTCCGGCTCTCATTCCTATTGACTTCCAGAAATTGAGCTAAGCTAACTATGATGCTAACAGCCGGGAACCAGCCACTGGATGCAGGGACATAAAAAAGGTATTTATGAGCTTGTCTAACTTTGTCAATGATTGGGATAGGGTCCAAAATCTTTGGAGTATTCCTTTAAAAGAGGCATTTACAGTAGAAGGGAGTGCAGTGCTGTCAATTTGTATAAGGCAACCAATTTTACTTTGACGGTTCCATCCCCCGGAAGGGATAGCGAGTAGTTGCTCGTATGGCCACCGTTCCATCTACTGGTGGTAATAAAAAGAACTCCGCTTAAATAACAATATTTTGGTTGCTCTATTTGCCATCATTGTAAAAGTAACAATCATAGCGTTTCATTTTACACTACTTGTTCGTATCAAAAGTAATTTAACTTCTTGTAACATTTGTTACTTGTAGTTATACACCCAACTCTGTAAATAAAGTGAGCATGACCAGGACTGTTCTTTAAGTCATGGTGAAAAGGTAAACGATCTTTGAATATTTCTCCAGGACAAAAGTGAAAAACGTATTCAAAGTTAGGTTGGCGTCTGTCACTTATTTTCATATTGAAATAATAGGTTTGTGGACAGCACAGCTTAGAAGATGCAAATGCAAGTTGCGTAACTTTCACGGGTGGTTTGGTAAAGTGTGAACATTTTGGGCACTTCCACTCAATCAAACTGCACCACTGAACAACCCTGGTGCGCCTTTGCTCAACACAGTCTAAATTTTACTATTCTGATAGTCTTGTCCTCATTTCTTACCAATGAACTAATTCCCAAATTTGCACTTTCAAGACAGAGACATCTGAATCTGGTGGAGTTGAATTCAGTGAAATGCATGAAAGATTAGATTAGATAAAACTTTGGGAGGGTACCTCAGGGGAATTGTGGTTTCAGAAGCAGTACTGTGCGATTATGAGTGAGATAATGATGAAATTTGAAGACATCTTGAATATTTACAGAAAAAGACACTAAAATTCTTCAAAAAATACATCCTATTACAAGTGACTAAACTCGAAAACTACCAAATCCCAGGAGTAGATGCACTGGGAGTGATGACGCTCTGCCACCAGTGTTATTATTGTCCATCTACGAAGTTGGATCCTTTTTGAAAAAGTTCCACCTTGGGAGTCGGTTTCAAAAAGTTACTTTTTCATTGTCTCCAAGCACCGTTATTGTGCAAACAGGGCCTATATGGTCCATGCACTGAAACAGCTTTTCATTTAGCTGACTGGTCGATTCTGCCAGGACTGGAACTGCAAATGCAGAAATTATTGACTCAATGCATAACAAAAAGATTCTGCTCCAAATCATAAAATATTCAAAAATATTTATATTCAAAGTATAAGAATTAAAGCTGTCTGTGTCCCTGCTGCTGTATTTGCCTGAATTTTACATTCAGATGAGCAGAGTCTTGCTCAGTAAACACGTGACCGACACTGTCTGAACAGGGTGCTGTCGACATCACCATTCAACAAATGTGACTTATCTATCCTTGGACATTAAAATTTTAGTCAAGCAGAAGCATCATCCAGTAGTTGACATAGCAGGAGATGGCATCCGACAAATAGCATGTTAAAAAAGAAAAACATCAATAATAATAAAGCCACAATAAATAGATAAAATCAGGTTTGGGCTTGTCTTAAAGAATGAGATAAGACCCAAACGTAAGATGTACTTTTAAAAAAAGTTTCCAAAACAAGGTACCGGTGAGAAACCTTGAGCAGATTTAATAAAAGCAGGAAAAAAAAGTTTCATCAGGGTTTTGTCGACACAGAAATGGGGCAATCAGCAAATAAAAGCCACGTGTGATGCCCATTTCCTGTTTAAACTGCAGGTTAAAAAAAGTGAGTGCAACAACTGCTGTTGTTCAATTTTCAAGGCCACGGGAACCAGGGGTGCAGAGGATGCTGCAGCACCCCTTTGTGAATGTAGCAAAAACGTCCATAATTGAAAACTATATCGCCCACCTTTCTTTTATAAATATTAACTAATTTAGCTATGTTTCCCCAATAAATGCAATTTGAGTACAGCTTGAAAAGAAATTCAATTTAATAAACTTAATCTGCATTCTGCATTTTCACAAAGGGTGATGTTGTGCACTCACAGTAGTGGCTCTTGCATTGATGGGCTTTTTTTTTTTTCTTTTTCTGCCCACAACCCCCGAGGCCTTAACCCCCACAACCGCCTCTTGTCGTGTACAGCATGATGCTGCTTCCACCATACTTCAGAGTGGAGACGGGTGACATGCAGTGTTATTTTTCGTTAAGGTTTGGTCTCCTCGGAGCTCCTTTCTCAGTATTTCCTACTCTCCAACATGGCTTGTGACAAATTGCAGACTTGATTTTTCCATCTTTGGTTCAATAATGTCATTTCTTGTGTGATTTGTGTATGAAACACTCTGTTCCTCTCTGGCGTCCTCTTGGACAAACTCTGCCCCCAGGTGTCGAAACCGGCCAAGACAAAACAACCAAGTCCATGGCTCTCAGAAGTTCTGAGAGAACAAAGAGTTGGACTCAGGGCAGCAGAAAGAAAGTGGCGTAATTCCCACGAGCCCGCTGATTTGTCCTCATACAAACAGAAACTTGCTTCCTTTACCTCCCGCTTGCAGTCCGCAAAGAATGCTTTTTATCAGAACTAGATCTGTGCAGCGTCTGATTCCAGAAAACTGTTTATGGCGTTCAACTCCCTGCTTTCTCCTCCAGCTGCTCAGTCGTCTACTGAGCTGACTCCTGATATGTTTGCCTCCTTTTTCACTGAAAAGGTGGCTGCAATCAGCAACCAGTTCTCTGAGCCTGACCAGCCCAGTCAGCTCAAACCCACTACTGCGCCTTCTCTCTGCTCGTTTGCTCCTCTGAGTGAGGATGAGGTCTCCAGACTTCTTCTGAGCTCAAAACCGACAACATGTCCTCTCGGTCCAATACCCACCAGCATTCTGCAGACCATCTTGCCCATAATCAAACCTGCAGTCACGCACATTGTCAATTCCTCCCTGGAAACTGGCATTTTTCCTGTTACTTTTAAACAAGCCCGCGTCACCCCACTACTAAAAAAGCCTCATCTCTACCCAGCCCAGGTTGAAAACTACAGGCCAGTCTCACTTCTACCATTCCTGTCGAAAATACTGGAGCGCTCAGTATGTAACCAAGTCTCTGAACACCTGCAGAACAACAACCTACTTGACCCTTTTCAGTCAGGCTTCAGATGCGACCACTCCACCGAGACTGCACTCCTTTCAGTCACAGAATCTCTGCGGCTGGCAAGAGCTGCTGGTCAGTCCTCTGTCCTCCTGCTGCTGGACTTGTCTGCTGCCTTTGACACCGTGAACCATCAAATCCTCCTCTCCTCACTCGCTGACCTTGGCATCTCAGGTTCCGTCCTGTTGTGGTTCAAGTCCTACCTCACAGGCAGACAGGGGTCCCTCAGGGGTCGGTGCTTGGCCCCTTACTCTTCTCTCTGTACACCACTTCACTTGGTGCAGTGATTCGCTCCCATGGCTTCTCCTACCACTGTTATGCTGACGACACCCAGCTTTTCCTCTCTTTTCCACCACAGTCTCAGCTCGAATATCAGCATGTCTGGCTGATATCTCCACCTGGATGAAGGAACGCCACCTTCAGCTAAATCTGTCTAAGACTGAACTCATGGTCTTTCCAGCTTGTCCATCTGTCCAGCCTCAGACCAGTGTCCAACTTCACTCGAGCCTACTTGTGCCCACAAACTCAGCCAGAAACCTGGGTGTCATGATTGATGACCAGCTGACCTTTAAGGTTCACGTGGCCTCAGTTTCTCGGTCTTGTCGTTATGCCCTCTACAACATCAGGAAGATCAGACCCTTCCTGACCCAACAGGCCACACAGCTTCTGGTTCAGGCTCTCGTGATATCACGCATTGACTACTGCAACTTTCTTTTGGCGGGTCTCCCTGCATGTACAGTCAAACCTCTACAGATGATCCAGAATGCAGCAGCACGTCTGGTCTTCAACCAGCCCAAAAGAGCTCATGTCACTCCTCTGTTCATCTCCCTTCATTGGCTTCCAGTTGCAGCCAGGATCAAATTCAAATCTCTCCTCCTGGCTTACAAAACGCTTACAAGAACGGCTCCGGCCTACCTGGACTCCCTGATCCAGGTCTACTCTCCTTCACGCCCTCTTCGCTCTGCATGTGAGAGACGTCTGGTGCTTCCAGCCCAGCACGGCTCTAAACCTCTTGCCAGACTCTTCTCCTCTGTTGTTCCCAAATGGTGGAATGAACTACCTAACTCTGTGCGTTCCGCCGAGTCTCTTTTTACTTTCAAGAGACAATTGAAGACTCAATTGTTCAGAGAACACCTAGGATCTTAATCCGACCCAATGTTCGGGGAAGAATAGATCAGGTGTTCTAAAACCCAGCACTTATGTACCACTGACTAAGTTGACACATACAAAAAAAAAAAAAAAAAAAGGGGGGGGGGGTAGTGGCTCCTCTTCTGCAACTTCATGGCAACTCCCTTGACCAATCGCACTTGAAGCAATTGAAGCACTTACTAATGGTTTCTTTCTTTCTTATGTCTATATTCTTGCTTGTGTTGTACGTCGCTATGGACAAAAGCGTCTGCTCAATGAAATTGTAGAATTGTAGAATGTAGATTGATTTGGTAGTTTTCTTGTGGACAAATTGTGACTCTCTGCAGCTCCTCCACAGTTCCAATGGGCCTCCGGGCTTCTTCTCTCATCAATGTTCTTCTTCCCAGCTTTCAGTTTAGGAGGACGGGCATGTCTTGATAGATTTGTTATTCTAACAAGGATCAACAGGCAAAATGAACCCAAACTCAGCATGATGCATCTAGACACACTGACCTTCAATAGTCAGCCAGCTTTTTTTGATCTGTCACTCAGTCTCCCCATAACAAGCCCTCAAAAATGCCTTCTTTTCCTGCCACACAAGTCCACTCTGGGCTGCATGAACTGCACCCCCCCCCCCCCCCCCTTTTCCCCCATCCTCAATCTCCTGACTTTGACATACACACTTCAAACTCTGTACGAAATTCTGGTAGAGGACAGTGATCAAACATGTCTATAATATCTTTGACCAATTCCAATTCATTTCAATCAGGGGCGCAAAGACCCCAACAAAATATACATAAAAATTCCCTACACCCACATACTTTGTCAGACTGACTTGACTTTTTGATCACTTATATAATGCATGATGCTGGTTACATTCAGCACTGGAGTTGAGGGGGGATGAGGGCGGATGGCATCCCCCCTAAAATAAAAACGATCAAAATCATCCCCCCTGTAAAACTACCATCCCCCCTTTCCATCCCTTAACTTTTTACAGTAAATGTTGGAAATGTAATTTATAATTAAAGCCGCAAGCGGCATTGGACGGGACCTCGCCCTCTGGCAAGGTGGCCCCACTGAGGCCGTCCTTGCACCTTGATGAAAGAACTCCAGGTCACTGGGAACCTTGCTCCTCCATAAACAACCATTTTCATGACTTGACCTCATTTCCTGTTGTAAATGGCCTTTTATTTTGAAGGGATTTTGGGCTTTCATTTTGGAAACGTAGTACATGCTTCCACTAACACTGTTTACCTTGAAATTAGGAAGCTGCTTTTTTAAAAATGTCATTTCTTGCAAAAAAGCGACTTTTGTTTTGAAGGGGTGTGAGGCTTTTATTTTGACAGTCATGTGTGCTACACTTTAGCAAACACCAATGTATACATGTTGCTCCTCCATAAACATCCATTTTCATGACGACCTCATTATCTGTTGTAAATGGGCTTTTATTTTGAAGGAATTTTGACCTTATAATTTGGAAATGTAGTACATGCTTCCACTAACACTGTTAAGCCCAAAATTATGAAGCTGCTTTGTTAAAAATGTCATTTTCTGCAAAAATGTGACTTTTATTTTGAAGGGGTGTGAGGCTTTTGTTTTGATAGTCATGTGTGCTCCACTTTAGCAAACACCAATATATCCATCTTGCTCCTTCACAAACATCCATTTACATGACTTGATCTCATTATGTTGTAAATGGGCTTTTATTTTGAAGGAATTTTTACCTTATATTTTGGAAACATAGTACAGGCTTCCACTAACACAGTTTAACTCAAAATTATGAAGCTGTTTTGTAAAAAAATGTAATTTTTAGCAAAAATGTGACTTTTATTTTGAAGGGGTGTGAAGCTTTTATTTTGATAGTCATGTGTGCTCCACTTTAGCAAACACCAGTATATCCATCTTGCTCCTCTATAACATCGATTTTCATGACTTGATCTCATTTTGTTGTAAATGGGCTTTTATTTTGAATGAATTTTGACCTTATAGTTTTAGAAACGAAGTACATGCTTCAACTAACACTGTTTACCCTGAAATTACGAAGCTGCTTTGTTAAAAATGTCATTTTTTGCAAAAATGTGACTTTTAATTTGAAGGGGCGTGAGGCTTTTATTTTGGTAGTCATGTGTGCTCCACTTTTGCAAAAAGTGCAAGTCAAAGTCTCTCTATGCACAAGTGCATGAGTCTTCACCTATCTCCGTTTTTTACCCCCATGCCACACAGCCACTGTGACTAGTGAAAGCTGCGGGGGGGGGGGGGGGGGGGGGGGGGGGGGGGTGAGACCTGTGGTCGATACACTACCCAATTCTATATATGCTGAGCAACTGGTTAGAAGGTAGTATTTACTATTTTCAAGGTGTTCGGTATGACCCGGCCGGGACGCGAACCCACAACCTTGTGGTTGTGAGACGGATGCTCTACCACTCAGCCATCACTCCGACAGAGAAGTAAGTGATTCCACTAACAAATCCACTTTATTTCTATGGCACATTTCACCAACAGATGCTTCCAAAGTGCTGCACAGCAGAATAAAAACTACAATGGGATATAAAACTGAGAAATAAATCCATCAGAACAAAAAGAAAATTCAAAGATAAGTAAAAAAAAAGAAAAGAAAAAAAACCTGTTGAACCTGAAATTATGAACATGCTTTGTTAAAAATGTCATTTTTTGCAAACATGTGACTTATTTTGAAGGGGTGTGAGGCTTTTATTTTGATAGTCATGTGTTCTTTGCTTTCACGAACACCGATATATCCATTTGAGTGTCAGAGTAGCGTTATTCCATACATCCCATTGTCTGTCTGTGCATCCACGTATCCATCCATCCATCATTTATCCACCAACTTAAAGACTGATTTCAGGTGTATGGTGTGTGTCAGGTGATATTTCTGCAGGGTGACAGCTGTTTAGATCTTTCCAATGTGTTTCAAGTGTTGCTTCCTCAGTGGCTTGCTGCTGCAGGGGCACTGCTGCTTCAGTCATGTGTGATTTGTGGTCACGGAGCGCCATCTACTGTGGAAAGCAGGTACAACATGCAGAGTGTTTTACAGCAGCTCTCAGATCAGCCCAGAGGCTCTATGCCCATATATGGCTTAAGTAGGTCACATGATGTTAGAGTGTGACTCGGCAGACAACCAGTTTCTCTTTGATAGAAACAGCTTGTCTTGGCATTCCCGTTGCCCAAAATGAAAAAAACACCCTCAACTTTGATAGGCATTTTAGTTGTCTTTACATATGTCAAGTTTTCAGAGCAGTCAGACTTATAATTTTGACCATGGAAGCCTTAATTGGTGAAGAAGGAGAGAGTTTTTGAGCAAAAATGTACAATAAAAGTGTGAATGACGGACTTCCTGTTTGATTTAGGTCATGGGTACGAGTGAGTAAGTTGTAGATCGCGATGAGACAAACGCGTGCATATGTTTCTTTTCTCTGTACGACACTGTGAAGGGTGAAACAGTCCATATTAGTGGTTTTTGAGTGAAAAGTGTTTTGAGGCACATTTGATTTGACAGGAAATAACGGACTTCCTGTTGGATTTAGGTATAGGTATGTCTCTTGGTAAATTGTAGAGCTCGATGAGACGAACTCATCCATGTTGATTTTATTTCTCTGCGACATTCGTGCGGGTCGCACTGTCCATTGTAGTGTTGCAAGTGCGTTTTCAGACTTCAAACTTTAAGGGTTAATAAAATCCACACCCTGAGACTTTTGAAAAACTTTTGAACAACTTTGTGAGAGACACTTGTCCTCTTTTATTTGGCACCACCCTGACGTCTCCACGACAAGCGGTCCCGGCGGAGATAATTTTTAAAGGAGGAGTCATTTTCAGCTGATTTTCAGCAAAATTTGACGTATAACGTCAAATTTGCCGTCAAACACGCGGTCACGATAATAATAATAAGAAACGAACGAAGAACAATAGAGGCCTTGCCCTCAGGCAAGGTGGCCTCAGTTGAGGCCACCTCGCCCTCGGGCTCGGTCCCTAATTAAAGCCGCAAGCGGCATTGGTCGGGACCGAGCCTCCCCGTGAGCCCACGACTGAGACGTCCATCCACTAACATGGGAGTTGTTAGCATCTGTCATCCACTAACATGGAGTTGTTAGCATGCCCAGTCGCTAACATGGAGCTGTTAGCATCTGTCATCCACTAACATGGAGTTTTTAGCATGTCCCATTCACTAACATGTAGCTGTTAGCATATGTCATCCACTAACATGGAGTTGTTAGCATGTCCCATCCACTAACATGTAGCTGTTCGCATCTGTCATCCACTAACATGGAGTTGTTCGCATCTCCCATCCACTAACATGTAGCTCTTAGCATCTGTCATCCACTAACATGGAGTAGTTAGCATCTCCCATCCACTAACATGGAGTAGTTATCGTCTGCCATCCACTTACATGGAGTTGTTAGCATCTCCCATCCACTAACATGGAGTAGTTAGTATCTCCCATCCACTAACATGGAATTGTTAGCATCTTCCATCCACTAACATGGAGTAGTTAGCATCTCCCATCCACGAACATTGAGGAGTTAGCATCTCCCATCCACTAACATGGAGTTGCTAGCATCTCCCATCCACGAACATTGAGTAGTTAGTATCTCCCATCCACTAACAATGAGTTTTTAGCATCTCCCATCCACTAACATGGAGTAGTTAGCATCTCCCATCCACTAACATGGAGTAGTTAGCATCTCCCATCCACGAACATTGAGTAGTTAGTATTTCCCATCCACTAACATGGAGTAGTTAGCATCTCCTATCCACTAACATGCAGGTGTTACCATCTCCCATCCACTAACATGGAGCTGTTAGCATCTCCCATCCACTAACATTTAGTAGTTAGCATCTCCCATCCACTACCATGGAATTGTTAGCATCTTCCATCCACTAACATGGAGAAGTTAGCATCTCCCATCCACTAACATGGAGTAGTTAGCATCTTCCATCCACTAACATGGAGTTTTTAGCATCTCCCATCCACGAACATTGAGTAGTTAGCATCTCCCATCCACTAACAATGAGTAGTTAGCATCTCCCATCCACTAACATGGAGTAGTTAGCATCTTCCATCCACTAACATGGAGTAGCTAGCATCTCCCATCCACTAACATGGAGTAGTTAGCATCTCCCATCCACTAACATGGAGTTCTTAGCATGTTCCATCCATTAACATGGAGCTGGTGGCATCAGTCATCCACTAACATGGAGTTGTTAGCATGTTCCATCCACTAACATGGAGTTGTAAGCAGCTCCCATCCACTAACATGTGGCTGTTAGCATTTCCCATCCACTAACATGTAGGTGTTACCATCTCCCATCCACTAACATGGAGCTGTTAGCATCTCCCATCCACTAACATTTAGTAGTTAGCATCTCCCATCCACTAACATGGAGGAGTTAGCATCTCCCATCAACTCCATGTTAGTGCATGACTGATGCCACCAGCTCCATGTTAATGGATGGAACATGCTAACAACTCCATGTTAGTGGTTGGGAGATGCTAGCTACTGAATGTTAGTGGATGGGAGATGCTAACTACTCCATGTTATTGGATGGGAGATGCTAACTGCTCCATGTTAGTGGATGACAGATGCTAACAGCTACATGTTAGTGGATCGGACATGCTAAGAACTCCATCTTAGTGGATGACAGATGCTAACAGCTCCATGTTAGTGGATGGGAGATGCTAACTACTCCATGTTAGTGGACGGGAGATGCTAACAATTCCATGTTAGTAGATGGGAGATGCTAACTTCTCCATGTTAGTGGATGGGAGATGCTAACTTCTCCATGTTAGTGGATGGGAGATGCTAACTACTCAGTGTTAGTTGATGGGAGATGCTAACTTCTCCATGTTAGTGGATGGGAGATGCTAACTACTCAATGTTCGTGGATGGGAGATGCTAAAAACTCCATGTTAGTGGATGGGAGATGCGAACTACTCCATGTTAGCGGATGGCAGACGCTAACTACTCCATGTTAGTGGATGGGACATGCTAACAACTCTGTGTTAATGGAAGACAGATTCTAACAGCTTCATGTTAGTGGGTGGACGTCTCAGTCGCTGGCCGGCGGGGAGGCTCGGTCCCAACCAATGCCGCTTGCGGCTTTAATTCTATATAATTATTTCATCATTAGAAAGTAGCACGCATGTTGAATAGAGGAAATAAACAGAGGGCACAGGAGCAGTCAAACATGATGACGCGACATGATTGTTATTTTTAATTTTTTGATGCCTGATGACAGAGGGACAAGCGGCAGCGAAGAGCGACATCACTGCAGCATCAGCATGGCCAAACGAGCGGCTGGACAACGAGATGTCAGGGAATATTTTATAAAGACAAGATTTACAGGTGAGCTATAAATCAAGACTCAGGAATCTCAGTCTTTCTTTTTTATCCATCTATACAAGTCGGCAGACTTGCCACAGGCTGCATGCACAATAACAACACAGCTCGTTTTCCAAAGTCGCCGTGTAGCCTCCAAACTAGCTGTGATCAACTCACGTTACCGTTAATCTTCTAGCTAGTTAGATAGCTTGATAAAACACCAGACTTGTCATTCAGTCACGTTAGATTTGGGTTTATGAGCGTGGCAAATGTGGAACAGCTTACTGTTAACGTTAGACGAGAGTTTGTCTCAAATATTTTACCAGTATTAATGATGAAATATTCTTCACGTGGCTAATCAATTAATCTATTAAACCCGATCATGTTGTTTTGTTCTCATAGATGAACACCATGGCCAGGAAGCAGGAGCGTCAAGAGGAGGAGAAGGAACAGGTTTGATTATTAAACTTTTTGGCTTTAGATCAGGGATTATGTTAACTGGGAATTCCCACTGATAGACTGGTTTTTCTACACAATAATTGAAAAATCTGAAGGCCGTCAGTCATCTTTTAATATAATTAAGTAATTTTAATGTGGAAACTGATTATAACAAAATGTTCACGACTGTCAAAATGACGATTACAACAAAAAAAGTGTAGTGCAACCTGTAGTTTACACACTTATCTTTTTCAATTCATGCCTAAGCCTGCTAGTATAGAACTAATTATCTCAGTGGAAATAAGCGAAATTAATCTATGCTTGATTTTAAATGTTTTTGTAGTGGAAACACAGAGAGAGGAGGGTCAGGAGGAGGAGAAGGAACAGGTTTGATTATTTTACATTTTGAGTTTAGACTCTTTTTCAGTTCATATACAGGCCTGCCACCGACTGTGGCTCATTATGTCAATGGAAATGGGACAAATTATGTTTGATTTTGTTGTAAAAGTATTGTAAAATGTTGGAAATTCTGTTCTGTAAATTGGTATGATTTTTCACTTAAAAACAACTTGGCTTAACTGGATTTGAGAGGATTTAGAAGTCTTATTTACAGTGCTTTTTGTTGATAATGAATTTACGTAAATGAAACCCCTGCCCCTCCACTCCTAAAAAAAAAGGTAAAAAAAAGTTGACCATCCCCCTTAATTTTTTTTTACAGCTCGACTACTGGTTACATTGATACATGAATGATTGTGATAGGTGCTACAGCGCCACCTACAGTAGCACAAAGACAGACATGATATATTATGACTCCATAAATTCATGTGATTATGTGCATGATTGACTGACAGCAAATAAAGTCAGTTCTTAATGTTTTGGAGGCCGCAGTGTGTGGTGTTAATGTCAATTTAGCGAGCGCGAGACATCGATGGCAATCGCAGGGAGCGAAACACTAACGGCCATGGCTTTCATTTTATTTATTCTTCAATGATTAGAAAGATGACAAGGAAAGTAAAATACAGAACAAGAGCACATTAAAAGCTAGCTTTGTCCAATTGAGACTTCTGTGGAAGGTTATGCCTTACCTCCCTCCCAATCAACTGGAAAAAGTAATTCACGCACTGATTTCATCCCGGCTCGATTACTGTAACTCTTCATATTACGGCCTTGACCAGTCTTCTATCCGCAAACTTCAACTGGTCCAAAATGCTGCAGCTCGTATGCTCACAGGAACTAGACGTCGGGAGCACATCACACCAGTTTTAGCTTCCCTTCATTGGCTTCCTATTAGTTTTAGAATCCAATTTAAAATGTTGCTGTTTGTTTTAAAGTCATTGCACAATTTGGCACCTTCTTACTTCACTGAGCTGATTACGCTGCGTACCCCACAAAGAACCTTCAGGTCCTCCAACCAACTTCTTTTGGACATCCCATGGTCTAATAGAACTTGAGGAGACTGGGCATTTGCTATAGCAGGTCCTGAACTTTGGAATAATCTTCCTATTAATATCAGATTTGCTTCCTCTGTTGAGTCTTTTAAATCATTGCTGAAAACCCACTTCTTTTCACTGGCTTTCAATTAAAGTTGATTTTAAGGCTTTTGGTATTATAATTTTATTGTATTAGCAGTTTTGTTTTAAATCTTGTGTTTAATGTTATTGTAGTTGACCTTTTTATTATGTAATGGTAGTTTCTTGAATTGTGGAGAACACTTTGGCGCAGTATGTTTCTGTTTATAAATGTGCTATAAAAATAAACTTGACCTTGACCTTGACCTTAAAAAAATAAATATTACAAAACGTCTGGTTACCATGGTACCGGCCAGGGGTCACGTGATCAGCACTGAGGGAAAAAGTAGGGAGCTGAGTGTCTGAATCGCCAATGGATTCAGGGCACTACATAGTCCAGTCTGTAGTCCAGCTCTATGTAGTGACTGAGGAGTTAGGACATAATGAGGACATTCAGACGCAGCCATGGAAAACATGCAGGGCTGCGGCCCTCCAGCACCAGGAATGCCACCCCTTGCTTATATGCAAATATTCTTTGGATTCCTAATAAAGACATTTTAAACAAGAGCAGAACAGTTAGATCAGGTTCATAAAATCTTTTGAGAGCTTTGTAGGCCACTTTTGCCAATTTTAATAATGACAAATAAGTGTATGACACTGAAACAAAGAAACATTTCCTCACATGATGTTGGCCTCACAGGAGCCAGGGCTCAGTATCTGACATGTAACGATGCGTTTAATAGATTCTCTGAACCAGGGGTAGAACAGAGCAAAAATCAGAGGGTTGAGGAATGAATTGAAATAGTAAACAGATATCCCGAAGGCAGCAGTTGAAGTGTTAATATAGGCATCCTGACCTGACAGACACGCTGCTGTGTTTTTCCTTTATTATCCCCTTTAAAGCTAAGAAACGTCATGATAATGCATTTGTAGAAGTATTCATGTTTTGTGTTTGTTAAGAGAAATGTGGAAAGTAAGATACTGGTGTCTGCAGTAACTTTGAGAGTGAAGAATAAGTTCAGTAAAAGTGAATGTCACACTCATTGTAGATTCCTTGCTGACTGCATGGTGGCACAAGCAGCATTGTTTCTGAGCCACGTTTATAATTTTGCTTTGCAGTGTTAAAAATTGGGTGAGTATATATTTGATAAGAAAATGTGTTTCATGTTTCTGTGTTATATTATATATAACTATATATATATCTATATATATTTTATGGGTAAAACGCTGATATTACTTTGTTTATGACAGCTATACATGACTAAGATTGTTATTTTCATTTACATGTGAATTTAAGCAGATGTAAAATGTCAGTTCACACTGAGACTGTATAGATTTAATACATGATTTAATTTTGATTTAAGCCACCATAAAGACACTTTGTTTTACTGGTACAACATGTTATTTTTCTAACAATGTTAAATGTATGGTTTTCCTCTGGCAGTTGCTGTAACATAAATTGTGTTTAATTTTGAAGAATCCATTATTGCACTGGATATGACTCAAGAAGCAGCGTGTCTGTGTTGTTTCTTTACTTTCCCCTTTACAGGGGTGTAACAGAAGCACACCTACTTGTAAGCCTTAAACGTGTGATGTGGTCATTGATCAAGCTGTAATACATTAATGACATTAACTAAGATGTATTTTTTTGTCTACAGACAACAGGAAAAATGAAAGACATCTCAACTCGATCGTCGTCGTCAATAAGTTCCTCATCAGAAGACGCAGCATTGGAATTGTCTAAAGTATTTTATATACTCTTTTTAATTTATTTTTTAATTTATCTATGGATCAAATATGTGTCCTTAATAAAGATTGAATGAATGAATGACTGAATGAATGAATGCCAATTGCAGCTCATATATTTTTAAACAGTTTTACAGATAAAACTCAACAGTTTCACATGAGCAAGCATAAGCGACTGTGGAAAGGGAATACTCTCTTTTAAAAGGAAGAAACCTTTGCAAACCAGGCTCAGAGGTGGCGGCTTACTGCTATTCCAGTTAGGGTGAGGGCGAGTCAGCACTGATGTAACACCAAATTAAACTGATGTCAATGAAGACAGTGTCATTGTAAGCTTGATCATTCACTGTCACACCTCAAACACTGAACAGAATCATATAAAATCTTCAGCATCTGTGTCTTAAGTAAAAATGACATTGTACATGATGATACACATGAATTTACATCATTGCAGACATCAGTGCTTCTACTATCATGTTTCTTTTTGTAAATAACTGTAAACACTCATTTTAAACAAACTATCATGCATCATTCACGTTTCATGATTTACCCATTCTTAACATCAACATTATATATGATACATGAACTTGCAGCACTGCTTGTGTGACGAATTCAAACGGATGAAGATGGATTACATATGAACATGACTGCTTCTCTTTTCTCAAGAACCAGGAAAATAAACTAAAGAGGATGTTGCGACGTTCGCAGAAAGAGGAGACAGACGAGGGATTCGGTGCGAGTGGAGTTTATGTGTTTACACACGCCAGTGTCAGCTGTCATCCCAGGAAGCCCCATTGACAGGTTACTTCCCCACGTCAGCAATCAACACCCCCCCCCCCCCCACAAACATTCAGAAGGGAGCAAGCATCACAAGGAAAGGAAAAAATGAAAAAGCACCATCAATAATTATCTACAGACCCACACAGGAGGCTGAATCACACGGCCAAAACGACTACGCATCTCCACAGGCACCGGTGCATGACTGGTCGGAAGGGCAACTGCAGGCGCAGGGGGCACAGTGGCAGCAGCCGATTTGGGGCAACGCCTCCACCTCGGAGACTGCGCCACTTCCACCGGCTCCTCCGGCAGAACGTGCGCAGGCTTTAAGCGATCCACTGAAACCCAGACCTGCTTCCCACCAATGTCCAAAAGAAAGTTCTTGGGCTCCGCTTCCAGGATGTGGAACGGGCCATCACAAGGAGGCTGCAGCGGAGCCCAGTGGGCATCGTGACAAACGAATACAAACTTAGCCGCCATCAGCATCCTCAGTACATAGGAGCGGGGGAGGCAGTGATAAGCCGGAACCGGGACGAAATGCCAACTGGCCTCCATGGAAACGGGCCGCCCAACCGCCATTGACCAGGTTTCCAACGGATCAGGGAAGAATTCTCTGGGAACCCACAGGGGCAGACCCAGGACCAGCTCCGCAGAAGATGCCTGCAGATCCTCCTACGGGGCTGAACGCAGGCCCAGCATGACCCACGGCAGCCAGTCAACCCAGTAGCAGTCCATGAAGGCTGGCACGGAGGTCCGCCTTCATGGAGCGATGGAAGCGCTTGCACAGCCCATTAGCTTGAGGGTTGAATGCCGTGGTGCGGTGCAGCCTCACCCCGAGGTTCGTTGCCACTGCTGTCCAGAGCTTGGAGGTGAAATGGAGGCCTCTGTCCGATGCCACATCCAGTGGCGTGCCAAAACGGGCCACCCAGGTGGATATGAAGGCCCGAGACACCTCTGCTAATGTTGTCGACACCAGCAGGACCACCTCTGGCCACCTGGTGGTCTGGTCCACCATGGTGAGGAGGTGCATAAAGACTCGGGAGGAGGGCCGTGGACCAACCAAGTCCAGACGGGCATAGTCGAACCTCCGTTCAGGAACAAAAAACGGTTCCAGCAGGGCCTCAGTGCGGCGGTGATTCTTGGCCTTCTGACGCGCCACACAGGAGGCTGACCAACTCCTGACGTCCTTCCTGAGACCTGGCCAGACAAACCTCACACCCACCAGCTTCACTGATGTCTTCACCCCATGGTGTGACAGTGTGTGTATGGCGTCGAACACCCGCTGGCGCCAGTCTGCAGGTACCATAGGGCGAGGCTGTTCTGTAGAGACATCACCCAGGATCGTAGTCCCAATCCCCTGAAATGAAACGTCCCCCAACCCCCTGTGGCGGCTGTCCTGTATGCCTGAACCTCGGAATCAGCTTGCTGGTTGGTGGCCATAGCAGCGTAATCCTTGCCCCAGGTGCACAGAGCCCACGTGCCTCTCTGCTGGGTCTGGGGTCTGGCCGGATCGTTCTGCCATGATCGGAGTGCCCTTAGACCAAACCAGACCAGAGACCAAAACAGGATTGATGTTTTCACATGTTTATTGAGTACAGGAAAGCCAACAGGGCTGCTGCCTGGCTGCAGCGTCACAAGTTGGTTTGTGGCGTGGTGTGGCGTGGCGTGGCGTGGTGTGGCGTGGCGTCGTGAGGCATGGCGTGGTGAGGTGTGGCGAAGCGTGGCGAGGCAAGACAAAGGATGACTAAGGCTGTGTCCGAATGTTCACACTCTTCCCTATATAGGGCACTTGTCGTGGATTTTTATTTTAAAAGTATCCTAGGCCAGTTACACAAAACAGTGAAGACGCCATTTGTAGGGCTATCGAATGTCCAGAAAGCAAAAAAAGAAAGGAAAAGAAAGTGCACTAGAAATTTCTCACAATGCATCTCGAAAAGTAGAGAGCATCGATGGTCCCTCGACGGCTCAATATTACCCATCGTGCAATGCAAATCTATGTGTGTCTGAAAGTATGAATTGAATTTCTTCAATGATTAGAAAGATGACAAAGAAAGTAAAATGCAGAATCAAAGCACATTTAAAAAAAATATATTACAAATGTTTTTTGTGTCGTGGAATTACGTATTCGCAAACCGGTGCATCTGGTTACCATGGTACCGGCTGGGGGTCACGTGATCAGCGCTGAGGGAAAATGCAGGGAGCTGCATGTCCGAATCGCCAACGGATTCAGGGCACTATAAAGTCCACTATGTAGTCCAGCACTATATAGTGATTGAGGGGTTAGGGCATAGTGTGGACATTCGGACACAGCCTATATCTTCTTTCCGGTTCGGCAGAGCAGCAGAATCCAGAATCTGGAAAGTTAACAATCCGGCAAGGAGCAGGTAGGGTAACGCTTCCTTTTACAGTACGGTAATTACCATGTATTAACAGGGTAATTGCAGGGTAAGTACCATGTAATAAGGAGAAGTTACTGTAAAATTACCATGTAATTACAGGGTAACTATGTTGCCAATTACCTAGTACTTTTAGAGTAATTACCAAGCCAATTCTAGGCAAATACCAAGTAACTACCTGGTAGTAAGTATTAATTACTGGGTAATTCTAATGTATATAGCAACTATGTCGGTAATTGCCAAGTACTTACTAAGTAATTGCTAAGTAATTACCATGTAATCATTGGGAAATGTAGACTTTTTACTAGGTATTACTAGGTACTGCTAGGTGTGTACGCTATGTATTTCCCTATTAGTCAAGTGTTTTTTACTACTTACCTGGTAACTTCTCAGTATTTCCCAGTAACTACAACATTTACCTGGTAATTACGGTTGAACTGTAGACTACTGCAAAAGGGAAGTGAGGCCTGTTTCCACACTATTACCTGGTAACTACTTATTCGTTACCCAGGAACTGCAAAAATACCTACCTGGAAATTACATAGTTATTAAAGTGGATTTGTACTGTAAAAGGAAGTGAGGTCTGTTTCCATGTTATTACTTGGTAATTACTCATTTATTACCCAGTAAATAGAAAAATATTTACCTGGAAATTACATAGTTATTGAAGTGGATTTGTACTGTAAAAGGAAGTGAGGTTTGTTTCCATGTTATTACCTGGTAATTACTCATTTATTACCCAGTAAATAGAAAAATATTTACCTGGAAATTACATAGTTATTAAAGTGGATTTGTACTGTAAAAGGAAGTGAGGTTTGTTTCCATGTTATTACCTGGTAATTACTCATTTATTACCCAGTAAATATAAAAATATTTACCTGGAAATTACATAGTTATTAAAGTGGATTTGTACTGTAAAAGGAAGTGACGTCTGTTTCCATGTTATTACCTGGTAATTACTCAGTATTTAGCCTGTTACTCGGAAACTTTCACATTACCCCACACACTTGCACCAAAAATGCATCAAACCCCATCAGTGTCTGTGATACAGTCTCTGAACAGCACACTGTATCTGTCAGGAGATCATAGTTTCCATCAAAACCACATCACCAGCCATCACATTACATTAAGATGAATGCATTATTATTACATTTCCTCACTACGAACACCTCACTGTGACAGACATGCAAAAACAAGAGAGCTGCCAAAGATGAACATTTTAATCAAATGGAGTTCAACTTCTTATAAAACAATTTACAAAACAGTGCACATTTTTAGCAGTCAGACACCTTTTTTTTTAAGAAACAGAACAGATTTCTTTTGCAAAAAACAAAATACAAAAAACATTAATAAACAATCACTATAAATCAACATTAATAAGTACACTGCTCCAGTCTTGTGAATTCACATCATGTGTTTTCTGTCGACCCGTCTGGTCTACAGGAACCCTTGATCTCCATCATTCCGAATACCCAGGACCGCCGTCGCCAGGTGTTGTCACGTTGTCCACGTCCAGACTTGTACCTCCCTCAGCGTGATGGAAACGAGGACAGCACAACTGTTCCTTCTTAATGCTCAGGGTTTATTCACTGTAACACCCAAACCCCAAACGTGAGAGCTGAAAACATACAAATATATATTTTAATAAACAGAAACTTACACAATAAACAAATATACACATTGCACAAAACACAAATATCTTTAAACCTTCAAATATGCACATGAAACCGACATTACAACCGAAACATTCACCCAAGCCTGAACCACAGCCACCCAGCACCAGCTGCAGAGCCAACACACTACCACCACCACGATAATGATCAATAAAACACCAAGAAAAACGAAAATATACACACCTCAGTGGCTGCTTCACATTGTAAAGGAGGTAAGCCATTTGTTTTTGCTCTTTTCACGGAGTTTTTTGTTCTTATTTTCTCTCTCCGCGTTTGTCTGTGCATCACTTAATGTGGTCCTACCCGGAACGTTCCGCCGTAAACACGCTTTCTCTCATTAGAGTAGGAACCGAAATTTAATTAAATATAAATATCACCATATCACCAAGTTTCTGCAGACGTTCTGCCATAAATAAGCTTTCTCTCAGTCGAGGTAGAACCGAAATTTAATTAAATATAAATATCACCGAGTGGCGGAACTAACCCTCTGCAGACGTTCCGGGTAGGACCACATTAAGTGGTGCACACAAACGTGGAGAGAGAGAAAACGCTCCAAAAAGTATGTAAAAAGAGCAAAAACAAACGGCTTACAGTGTGAAACAGCCACTGAGGTGTGTATATTTCCATTTTTCTTGGTGTTTTATTGATCATTCTAGTGGTGGTAGTGTGGAGCTCTGCAGCTGGTGCTGGGTGGCTGTGGTCTCATGTCCAGGCTTGGGTGAATGTTTCAGTTGTAATGTCGGTTTCATGTGCATATTTGAAGGTTTAAAGATATTCGTGTTTTATGCAATGTGTATATTTGTTTATTGTGTAAGTTTCTGTTTATTAAAATGTATATTTGTATGATTTCAGCTCTCACGTTTGGGGTTTGGGTGTTACAGTGAATAAACCCTGAGCATTAAGAAGGAACAGTTGTGCGGTCCTCGTTTTCATCTCGCCTAGGGGGGTACAAGTCTGGACGTGGACAACGTGACAACACCTGGCGACGGCGGTCCTGGGTATTCGGGATGATGGAGATCAAGGGTTCCTGTAGACCAGACGGGTCTGCAGAAAACACATGATGTGAATTCACACGACTGGAGCAGTGTACTTATTAATGTTGATTTATAGTGATTGTTTATCACTGTTATTTGTAATTTTGTTTTTTGCAAAAGAAGTCTGTTCTGTTTCTTAAAAAAAAAAAAAAAGGTGCCTGACTGCTAAAAATGTGCACTGTTTTGTAAATTGTTTTATAAGAAGTTGAACTCCAATTGATTAAAATGTTTATCTTTGGCAGCTCTCTTGTTTTTGCATGTCTGTCACAGTGAGGTGTTCGGAGTGAGGAAGTGTAATAATAATGCGTTCATCTTAATGTAATGTGATGGCTGGTGATGTGGTTTTGATGGAAACTCTGATCTCCTGACAGATACAGTGTGCTGTTCAGAGACTGTATCACAGACACTGATGGGGTTTGATGCATTTTTGGTGCAAGTGTGTGTGGTAATGTGAAAGTTTCCGAGTAACAAGCTAAATACTGAGTATTTACCAGGTAATAACATGGAAACAGACGTCACTTCCTTTTACAGTACAAATCCACTTTAATAACTATGTAATTTCCAGGTAAATATTTTTCTATTTACTGGGTAATAAATGAGTAATTACCAGGTAATAACATGGAAACAGACCTCACTTCCTTTTACAGTAAAAATCCACTTTAATAACTATGTAATTTCCAGGTAAATATTTTTCTATTTACTGGGTAATAAATGAGTAATTACCAGGTAATAACATGGAAACAGACCTCACTTCCATTTACAGTACAAATCCACTTTAATAACTATGTAATTTCCAGGTAAATATTTTTCTATTTATTAGGTAACAAATAAGCAATTACCATGTAATAACATGGAAACAGACCTCACTTCCTTTTACAGTACAAATCCACTTTAATAACTATGTAATTTCCACGTAGGTATTTTTGCAGTTCCTGGGTAACGAATAAGTAGTTACCAGGTAATAGTGTGGAAACAGGCCTCACTTCCCTTTGCAGTAGTCTACAGTTCAACCATAATTACCAGGTAAATGTTGTAGTTACTGGGAAATACTAAGAAGTTACTAGGTAAGTAGTAAAAAACACTTGACTAATAGGGAAATACATAGCGTACACACCTAGCAGTACCTAGTAGTACCTAGTAAAAAGTCTACATTTCCCAATGATTACATGGTAATTACTTAGCAATTACTTAGTAAGTACTTGGCAATTACCGACATAGTTGCTATGTACATTATAATTACCCAGTAATTAATACTTACTACCAGGTAGTTACTTGGTATTTGCCTAGAATTGGCTTGGTAATTACTCTAAAAGTACTAGGTAATTGGCAACATAGTTACCCTGTAATTACATGGTAATTTTACAGTAACTTCTCCTTATTACATGGTACTTACCCTGCAATTACCCTGTTAATACATGGTAATTACCGTACTGTAAAAGGAAGTGTTACCGCAGGTAGCAGGGGGAGGTTTATATAGGCAGGGAGAGTGGCAGACCGCAGGTGAAGGCAATCAACCATCAGATGGACCCAGGGAGACTGAGACTGCCCCTGACTGCCTGAACAGAATCCTGACACCATCACTTTTATTATTTCTTGATCCACCCTTTTCTCATTTATGGCCATGACAGCTGTGGGGGATATTAGTCTTTTGGCAAAGTTTTCTGTTTCAAAATGACCATCAGTACCATTTTTGGTCCATCTCCAGCACTTTGGCCTGCGGGGACGTCAAACATGAGGGGGACCTCGCCCATGTTAGTGATATGATCTTTTGACACCTTCTCTTCAGTGACCTGCTTTTCAATGAATTCATGGAAACTGCTGACCTTGGCTTGGAGTCTGTTGGCAGTTTCTGATATGACGCTGTCTATTCGCTGATGGAAAGGTGGTTGCTTTGCATGAAGGGGTAACAGCAAGAAGGCCCACCTGCTAAATCATTTACATTCATCTTCTTGGTAACCACCAGGGCATGGAGACGCAGCTGCACTGTTGACAAGCCCATCCAGGCAGCACATTTTTCAAGCTTCCATCTATGGTCCCGTTCTTCTAGCTCTGGCCATCTTGTTTTTAGAACATGATTACCTTTCTCAGTTATTTTATTGCGATAAGGAGAACCTCTGCTCTTTCCCAGTCCCTCACAAGTTTTTCAATAACTCCAAACTTTATTTCTGTTGTTTGATTACTGTTTTCTTCCCTTGATAATTTGCTACCAGCAGTTTGTAATGTACAAATTAGGTTTTTCTGTATGGGGCATTTTGTTTGTGTTCAGTTCACAGATGGTAAATACAATGGATAGAGCTTTCGTGACGTCATCCATACTGTTCCGAAAATCCCTTCTGAAGATTTCAGGGAGTTCAACAGGACGTCTCCACATTGAACCTTTGAAACCGGTTATACATTTTATTGGTCCAATGTGTCACGTGATCGCATCACATGGGCAGAGGATGTGCTGTGATTGAGCGATTTATTCAAAACTTTAACTCGAAAAATAAAATCAACAGATCATTTATATGAAAATCAGTCCAATGAAGCCAACATGGTTGTAGAAACTAGTTTTAGAGACCAGAACATGTTCTGAAACCAGGCGCTTTATGTTTATTTGCACTCAATCTGCATTTTTTGAATAGGATCCAATGAGACCCGGGCTGTTTTTGAAACCAAAATCATCGCCCCCTGCTGGAATTTCTCTGGAATTACAGCATTTTTGCACTTCCGCATTATCTTCATGTTTTATGAGCGGTTGAGATGCGCGGATTGCGGTTGCACCCGCGGATAACCGCGGATAGGGCGGATGACGTGTCGAAAAATTAAGATTTTAATGACATTCGGGCGGGTTGCGGTTGAAGCACTCAAATAAAAAAGCAACATTTTAATAGCCAAAACACTATTCTGCGGATGGCGGGCGGGTTCGGTTTTGAAAATTGATAAAAAATCTTCCATGCGGGCGGATAACGGGCAGATGGAGATTTTAAGAAGCGGTTACGGATGGAAAAATGAGCCATCCGCGCATCTCTAATGAGCGGAGGTTGGTGCTTGGTTCAGTCTTTCTCAGTTGTTTATGTGTTCATGTTTCTGTTCATATGTTTTAAAAATACAGGAGCAGCATATAGCTGTCACAGTCTTAGAGCACTGTCTGGTGGCTGTAGATAGTAATGTTTACTCCTTGATTCATGACAGTCAGTATGAATTACACACCATATTTTACTTGAGGATCAGTAATAGCTCATTCTCTAAAGGGGGGGGGGGGGGGGGGGGGGGGGGGGGGGGGGGGGGGGGGGCAACGCTCCTGCCCCCTGACCAAACCGCTCATGTGACTCATATCTCACAATGAAAAAACTGAGTCCCACTGTAAAACATGCTTGGATAGGCACTGCAAGAAATTCTAAGATGTATATTTTGTCAAAAAAGCCCAAATGTATCTGGAAGTCACTTCTTTTGCAAAAGATCTTACGAAACAAATTATATCTGATTCAGATTCTCCCTCTTGAGAAAGAAAAAAAAAGTTGAATAATCTTCAAAAATCTTTTCTCATATTTCATGTTTGGACCTAAAAATTATGATATTGAAATGTTAGAAACTGTTTTTTAAGTCACTATTGTGTGCATTCTGATACAAAAGAGTAGACACAGAAATCCCTTTGCTCAAGTAACATGTTAAAATGAGCCACTGCTCCGCGAAAGTTTTTCTTTCTTTCAAGATGAAATGTAATTGAATTTCTGTTGAAAAAATAAACAACATTTAAAAAATAAATATCATCACAAGAATTACTATGGTGCGGAATGAGTGAGTGGTTTATTTCGGTTATATACATTGTACAAAAAATTTCCAAAAATCACTTCAATAACAAAAGCATCACAATAAATGCAAAAGGATCAGCTGAAGCACATTGTCCTGCATTGTCCTTCCATATATCCATGAATTGTGAGCAGGACTGATTGTCTCTACAAAATTCTGATGTCACTGGAGTCAGACTTCAGTATTTTACATGTGACAACGAGCTTGGCAGATTTTAGAAACCAGGGGTAACAAAAAGCATAAATCATTGGATTCAGACAGGAGTTAAGGCAAAAGAGCCATGATTCTATGGGAATAGATGTAAACCCAGCTGAGCTGCTCTGGCCTAAAAGAGATGAAATATAAAATGGAGCGCAGCATGAGAGAAAGGCAAGGACAACTCCACCCAGAGTCTTAGTGGCTTTCAACTCAGAGCTTTTAGCACGCACAGTCACTGCACCCTGAAATGTCTTAATCTGAGAGCGCATGGCCCGGGCCTGAGACACAGCCACCACAAACACTCTCACATACATAACTATGATCACTGTAAAAGGGCAAACAAACGTCATGAATAAGTCCACAACTCCGACGGTGTAACTAACAACCACTACACACTCTCCATGGCAGGAGTTATACCTGCCTGCTTTTTTGAAGTTATCCTTCAATAGGAGGATGTTGAACAGGAAAGAGAAAGACCAACAGAGAGAAATACAGACGGAAACTCTTGTCACAGTGACTTTAGTGGAGTAGTGGAAAGGATCACAAATGGCCACATAGCGGTCGACTGATATGAGTACCATGGTTCCAACTGAGGCCGAGACGATTAGGCAATTCACAACAGTATATATTACACACACAAGGTCACCAAGAAACCAGCAGCCGTTGGTTTGGACAATCAGAAAAGGCATAATAAGGCCCACGAAGAAATCTGAGACAGCCAGAGACAACAGCAGGAGGTTGGTG
This sequence comes from Salarias fasciatus, assembly GCF_902148845.1. Taxonomy (NCBI): domain Eukaryota; kingdom Metazoa; phylum Chordata; class Actinopteri; order Blenniiformes; family Blenniidae; genus Salarias; species Salarias fasciatus. Next base: position 8,624,864 of record NC_043760.1, on the reverse strand, counting down.
GGAGTGTGGAGCTGCCTGCATTGAAAGAGGAAACATCACAGCTGTTATTAAGAGATTTCATTAACTGATTTGCAAAACATCAAATCGATCATTGGCACATATCCTTCATTAAAAACAGGAACATACACAAAAATGGCAGTTCATATATGACAAGATGTCATCTTGTAAAGATGAAAAAATTCAACACATTCATGTTATGCATGAGGTGGATGAAAAGTTGCTACTTGAAGTGGGAGATGGAGATAATGACGAGCAGGTTGAGAGAAGCAGTGAGCAGAGAGATGAAGGACAGCACAGAGTAAATGAGCACAGCCTCGCTGAGTGGACGCTTCGGCTTCCAGCAGGAGGTGTTGAAGAGCTGCGGGAAGCAGAGCTCAGTTTCTCCCATCCTGACAGAGTGAGGATGAGGAGAAGCTGCTGAGCTCCAACAGCTTTTTGACCAACCCCTCTGTCATCCAGCTCATTTATCTGTTTTCTGTCCCCAGTCTCTCCGTCTTCCAGATCTTTCCTCAATGAATATCCCTCCTCCCTCTCTCTCTCTCTTTCATCTGTCATCATTTTTTTCATTTGGCACTGTTTCGTATCAAATCTCTTTGAGGAAGCAGATCAGTACAAATTGAGTCAAAGTAAAGTCAATGAATGTTTCTCTTTGAATATACCTGGAGGTGTCAGGACAGTTGTTAAGAAGGAACATGAGAATAAGTGATTTTTTTCCTCTCTGAATTGTGTCCTTTCCTCTTTTAAATAGTAATGTATTATTTTTGGTTTGAAAGATTGTTTTTGTTGTTGTTTTGTTTTTTTAATGTGTTTTATCCAAACGGCCCCGAATGCCTCACAACCTGGCCACAACAGCACCATTGGCTCCAGGCATGTGGACAGAGCCTTCAATACCAGAAGGAGCCGAGAGGCCGTGGGGCACACATGGCCAGCAGCCATAACTTCAAAACCTCGCTACCTGACAATCACATCAAACCCTTTTTTCTTACCATTGTATTTGTGGCAGAACAGGAGATTTTAGAACATGTAAATACAGTGTAAACAATGATTATACTGTGTTTGGCCTTTTGTTAGATGTCAACTCTATCGCTTTCTTCAGTGTCAGGCTGGTTGACTGTCAGTCTCAGTGAGTCAGTTGTCCGTCAAGTTAGCCAAGTTCAGTCTTTCAGTTGTGATCAGCTTATCCTTCCCAGTGTCTTTCTTACAGTGTGATGCTGGTCCAGCTATTTCTTGATTAAAGGTATAATACACGATTTTGATTTCCGGGTGGATCACCTAAATAATTGGTGGGTCTGTTTGTCAATCATTCTGACGAGCTGCTTTCGTAAGGCGGTTCTACGTGCTTGCGCCCAATCAGCTTCTCCCTTTTGCGCATGCGCATTCAGAGTGTTTAGGTAGCCGTGAGCTTCTGAGCTAGTACTTACCGATGGCAAGTCTGACATAATGAAACTGTAACTGTTTCGGAAAAAAAGCTTTATTTATGAGCGAGGTGGATCGCAGAAACTGTAAACAGAGCCGTGCACGCCGGAGAAGAGGAGATCGCGCTCGTACACTTCCGCGTTTCCTGGGAGAAGCAGGAGAGCTGGGCGGATGGTCTGGCGCATGCGCGTTGTTCAAAAAGTGAGTAACAGACTTGGGGCTTTGTCTTTTCGAGAAAATCGTGTATTAGACCTTTAAGTCACCAGCTGACGACCAAATTGCTCTTTCACCCTGATGCCCTGGCAACACAGTGCAGGCTCAGCATTTAAAAGCATTAAAGTGCACTTGTGCAATGACAAATAGTGCAGTTTCAGAAATTCTTTAATTTTGCAACTGTGTTTTTGTTTTTCTTATTTGGACAGTACGGCACTCATCATGTGTTTGTTGGCTTAAACAGCATGCACCAACACAGAGTCGGCCATGGCATAGGCAGTGTAGGCAGATGCTAAGAGTGCCATCCATTAGGGGGCGCTGCCACACCAGCATCATAAATTGGAAATAAGAAAGGTGTAACTTTCCTTGTGTTTATAAATAGTTATACGAAATCAATAAGCAAATACTATCAACTTATAACCGTAGTCTACAATATTATTCACTGAGTCGCATTACTGAGATCACATTGTTTGTTATTTATTCCACCAGAAGAATTAAAAAAAAAAAAGAATGTTAAGGCAAAAACACGACAGATTTTATTTTGAAATCACTTATTTTGGAACACGTGTCTACTTTCCTTCCAGCACCCAACTTGCTTGTGATCAGATTGACGGCAGGGCTTTGGTGTCCAGAAAACTGGGATCCTGACAGAAAGTTTCCTGACCGCCAGACGGGCTCCATAGCAGCAGAGTTTAATGCACTGAATTGATGCTCATGATGTGTTTCTTTTTCTGAGTGCACACTGATGTGTTTTTTCGTTTCCATTTCATGTGTTTCAGTTTCACTCGTCCATTTCAAGTCAGAAGGCTCTAATTTGACGGCGCAACTTGGCGATGATCAGCGGCGGAGGCAGCGCATTCCTATTTTCGACAGGCACAGAAGAGGGTTTCTGGCCAGTCCGCTGCACTTGCGCCGAGATGGGCGTGGCGGCGCACCAGGGGGAGGGGTTGACAGAATCAGCTGGGCCAGTGAGATTTTAGTGCAGAAGGTGTGAGCAGGCTGGGGAGCGGAGGATCTGATGACACTGACAGCTTGTCAGTGTCATGAAAGATACACAGAATCACTCATGAAGCACATTATTGTTTTTATTATCTTCTTTAGCACTAGAACAGCCAAAATGGTCTGACAGACCGTTTGGGTTTTTGGAATTCAAATAAATCTGTTAAAAATAATTTCCCTGTCCTCTAATTCTTTGACTTTTCCTAAATATGTGTCTTGTATGTTTTTCTGAAGCAAATAAGGTCCTAACAATGACACAAATAATATTACAAAGCATTTATACCTCCAAAGGCCAGCAGCATCTCACAGACTGCTGATAAAAAAGACGCACTTCACAGGGCTTTTTTTTTCTGCTGTTGATTTGTTTTGGTTCATGCGCGCATCTGAACAGGGAGCTCGCTCTGACAGCAGACAATCAGACAGACAGCCAAAAATATCAAGCAAATCCCAAAAGAAAGAAAATAAAAACAGGCAAAAATAAGAGATATAAGGTGGAAGAAGCTTTAGCAATGATACAGGAGGTCAGTGAGGGGGAATCGGATGGCGGAGACGTGTCGGACATCAGCGATCTTGACTGGAGTGAAGAGGAGGAAAGTTCTGAATCAGAGTCAGAACAGGCACGCGCCAAACAGCGAAGCAAATTTAATCCTGCTGCCCCAAAAATGCCCGATCGACCTCCAGCTGCTGTACAGTCCAGCAAAGAACCTGCAGTGGCGTATGGAAGCGCTCACGCGTCACCTCCAGGTATAGAGAATTACTGTAGGCTGCTGTCAGTTTACAACTAAATAATTATAACATAAAATAGTGTAAAAAAAAAATAAACTAATTTAATAAAATTAAACACAACAGTGAACACGGTAGTTGACAGCAGGAGCACTGGCCCAGCGACTCCAGAGGTACCAATTACAGATTCGGGTAAAATATTATATCCTCCATCAAAGTACAGCAAACCATGTATTTTTCATTTCCAAAAATTAATTTTAGAATGAACATATTTTCTAAATAAATTCAGGAATCCATGAAATTAGGTGTGGGGTTCCCCAAGGTTCAATTTTAGGTCCCATACTTTTTAATCTCTACATGCTTCCACTTGGGGACGTCATCAGGAGACACGGCATCAGTTTCCATAGTTACGCTGACGACACTCAGCTGTACATCGCCGTGTCTCCTGATGACTCAGGGCCAATAGAAACCCCTTTTAACTGTATTTCAGACATCAAGTAATGGATGGCAGTGAATTTCCTACAGCTCAACCAGGACAAGACTGAGGTTTTAGTTATCGGTCCCGAAGGTCAGAGAGAGAAAATTTTACCTAAATTATCAGATTTTAAACCAGCACAATCAGTTAAGAACCTGGGCGTGATTTTTGACTCTGAGCTAAGTTTTATTCCACACATTAAAAACATAACTAAGATTGGATTTTATCATCTTAAGAATATAGCCAGAGTCCGCCCGTTTCTCTCTCAGGCCAGTACAGAGGTGCTAATGCATGCTTTTATCTCCTGTAGATTAGATTATTGTAATGCCTTGCTCTCTGGTCTTCCCAAAAAGAACATTTCAAACCTACAGTTATTACAAAACTCAGCCGCTCGCGTGCTGACGAGGACCAGGGGGCGGGCCCACATTACACCGGTTTTACAGTCGCTGCATTGGCTCCCTGTCCGCTTCAGGATCGATTTTAAGGTTCTCTTATTAGTTTTTAAATGTCTTAATGGCCTTGCGCCTTCTTATCTAGCTGATCTGTTTTTATCGACCCTCGCGGCTTATCGACTCTATCGACCCTCGCGGGCCCTGAGGTCCTCTGGCAGCGGCCTATTGTGTGTTCCTAAAGCCAGAACCAAAACCCATGGTGAAGCGGCTTTTAGCCACTATGGCCCCCGCCTGTGGAACAGCCTGCCGGAGAACCTCAGGACCGCAGAGACTGTTGATATTTTTAAAGGGAGGTTGAAAACACACCTTTTTAATCTGGCTTTTAATTGACCTTTTATACTTCTTATCTCCATCATTTTTATTTTTGGTCATTTTAATTTTTAATATACTTATCCTATTTATTCATTCTATTTTTACTATGTACTTTTAATTTATTTTATTTTCTATTTTATAATCTTATCTTACTTTTTATTTATTTTTTATTGTTTTTATTAGCTTTGTATCATGTCTTTTTAACATCTGTTTAACTCCAGTGTTTCCTCAGGGGGGTCCTTCACACCGGGAGTTGGTCCCGGTCCTCTGCTGGGGTCGCTGCGCTCTGGTCCTCTGGTCCTGGCTGGCCTGGGGTCTCCACACCTTGGTGTGCGGGATCCCGTTGGTCTGACGGGGTCGGGGGTTGAGCGCTGGTGCCCCAGTACTAATGACCTTCGCCTTCTCCTGGTGTGAACGGCCCCACTGGTAGTGTTTTCCCATGATGCTTAGTGCCATGCCATGTCTCCTCTGCCTTGCTATGGGCATAAATTGGGTGTGTACGTGTGTTTGTGTGTGTGTGCGTGTGGTGTACACTTATTGATGGTGCAGCTTTTGTTTTTTTGTTTTTTTGTTTTTTTTTTTACTGTTAAGCACTTTGCGTTGCTTTTATTATCATGAAAAGTGCTATACAAATAAATAAAGTTTGAAGTTTGAAGTTAAATAAAAACCTTTGTCCTGTCAAGCCTGTAGTCCCAGAATCAAATGAGCAGAGTCAGGACGGTACCGTGTGGGAAGTTGTCCGTCCTGGTGCGCAGCCGGGGAGACTTATTTTACTCATTTTAATATGCTTTTGATTATTATTGACTAGGAGTGTAACGGTATTTGTATTCGTCCCGTACCGTCACGGTATGGGGGTCACGGTTCGGCACACACAATCACAGGACGAATACACCAGTGAGTAAAAAAAAAAAAAAAATTCCAACCTGAGATGGCGGTAATGAGCCTAAAAGCTGCCGGCAACCACCATTATCACAGAAGAAGAAGAAGTAGAACAAGCAGGTCCAAACATGAACAAACAAAGAAGAAAGTACAAGCGGAATGAGAGCTGCAGCGTGTGGCGGAGCGGATTAAACGGGAGAGCATTTGTTCCGCGTGCGTTCCCTCATACGGAGTGACGTGTGACGTGCCAGTAAACGGGAAGCAGCACAGTCAAAAAACCAGCAGAGAACGCCACGGTGGTGGAAAAACACTTTTTTAATACAAAACCCCGACATAAAAACCATTGGAGAGGTGAGATGGAACCAAATCGCGCAACAGCGAGTTGTATAAAGAGCTCTATAGCAGAATACGAGCGATCGCTGGCTGGTGTTATGGATTAACTGGTTCCCGTGTTAACGAATGACAGCGGAGGTCTGTGTAAACACATGCTGATTACAGCAGTTGTTAAAGTAAGACTCACAAAAGACTTTAAACGTATACACTCACTGTAACTGTCGATAACCGACGTTCGCCAGAACGACTAGATGTTTCAGTCATTATTGGTCACAAGTTAACACGGGCACCAGTTAATTCGAAACATCGGCATGCGGCGCAGAGCTCACACCGAGACATGCTGCTCCGCACGGCGGTGCTGCGGTCAGGGGAGCAGCCGCTCCTTCAGCAGCATATCATGGAGATTTTGGGACATTATTTGAGCAGATATCAGCAGATAAAAACTCTCTGCTTGGCGCTGAGGACTGCTGCTGCAGAGATGAAGACCTGCAAGTTCCTCGTGAGACTTTGTGCGCACACTGTATTAAAAAAAAAAATTGGTTGAATTGATTATTCATAGGGTGAAGCGTTTCACGAAATGTTTTGAGTTGACTCAGTTACTATTTAAAAACATTGACTGAACGAAAAACTTTGTTGGCTATTAATTCAGCCAGTTGCTTAATAATCGTTGACAGAACGAATGACTGTTGGCTTATTAATTGAGCCAATTGAAACAAATTAGTTGACACCATGTCATATTCCACATCATGTGCTCACTCAACTAGGACTTATTAGTCATTACAACTATAAAGTAATAATTGAGTGAATAACATAATAATGACTGCATGAATTAATATTTAAATGATATATACTCAACATAAAATATAGCCTAATTAAAGACTAATAAAGACAAATTTACTTTAAATTATTTTTCTGTGTACAAAACAAAACATTTAAATTCAAAAAAATTACACAACATTTGAAAAGAGTGCAAAACAGAGCAAATCCAATAGCTGACAGTATAAGCTGTAAAGGAAAGTCTGGGGTTCAAGGCTCGTAAGGAGGTAGCAATGGCGCAGCTTCCAGGCCTCCCGGAGGCCCCACAATCTCCAGGATACCCATTGGCATGGGGCTTGAGGCTTCGTACACACCATCTGGCTATAGAAAAGCTCGGTTTTCTCCCCCAGGTAATACTGCAGCCCTTTGACAGCCACCACCCTCCGATGTTTAACGATCTCTGTGGTCTGGATACACAGGACAAGTCAAGTCACATGCATATTGTTCATACATGTACATTATACAGCATATTTCATACAAGACGTGTAAACTCAAAGTGCTTAAACATGAAAACAAAGTAAACAGTTCTAAATTAAAACAAAAAACAACAATGTAATGCTGTCACTGTACAATTTCTTACAATGTCGACTCTTTCAGTCATAGTGTGGGAATGGAGTGGGCAGGCAGCTCATTTCACATCTAGAATCTAAAGGCTGATTCATTGTAACTGCATACATACATCTACTGTATGTACAGTGTACTGAAAACGGCTTCTACTGAAAATAGCAGACTGACAAGCTCACGATGTGACATTGTGAGCTTGTCGATCAGCTATTCTCAGCAGAAGCTTTACCCACAATAACAGAAAACACTATTTTCAATCGTGAGGGACTCCGGACACCCAGTAGGGTTTAAGTGGTGAAGACACATTTGTCCGTTATTTTCCATCTTACCTGCTCGTCTCGGTACTCCAACAGACTCCTTAGTGTCACTTGAGTGGGGTGGTGAGCTACGGTGCGGAGCTCTGGTGTGCTCATCCAAGGAGGGGAAGAACGTTTCCATCAATTCTTTTCCTGTTACTCTTCTGAATTCTGCATGTACCTGCAAAACAATTAGATAATGAAGAGACAACTTGTGAATGTACAACCTGTAGACAGATCATAGCAAAAACCACAGATGTAGCATCACGTCACTTGCTCAGGACAGATCAGAGTGACCATCTTCAATACCAGGCTTAAAGGGCCATTCCACCTTTGAGGCATCAGACCCTTTATTTAATGTTAGGGTATAAGAAACATGGCCCTGGTGTTGTTTTTGTGTTTATTCTGTGTTTCTAGAAATATTAGTCTAACTTCCTCTTGACAAAATCATTACATCTGATTTCTCTTCCCACCTACAGTTAGTTCCACCCCTCTCCAGTGCATATGGTTGTCTCAGTTGTGTGACATTTTATGTGGAAGGAACAAAGTAAAACATACACAAACTTACCTGACCCAACAGGAATAGGGCTGGCCATCTCTGGCTGATTGTGGAGACATGCACATCTTCAGCAACGACCTCCTTTCGTCTGAGGGAGAAGATACATAACTATAGATATGCGACAGATATTTACAGGGTAGTGCAAGTCAATGAGAAGAAACTGTGTCAAACAGAAGAAACTGCCCTGAGTAGAGAGATGCCAAAATAAAAAGTTAAGATGGAAGCCAAAGAACGGCACAGCCAATTTATTTCATGATGTGTTGTGGGCTTGTAGATCTGTTGTTTTCACTAGTTTGGGTCCTGGCAAATGTCATAATTCCCCTTTGGGTCACAGGCAAAAAGGTTTGGGAGCCACTGCTTTAGGAGACTGTGAAATGACCCTTACAAGTTAGGAAAAAGTGTTTTCCTTAAAGGTATAATGGAGGATTTTCTCGATAAAGTCGAAGCCAAACGTCTGTTACTCGCTTTTTGAAAAACGCGCATGCGCCAGACCATCCTACCTGCTCTGCTGCTCCGACGAGCGCGCTTGACGGCGTGACGCAAGCATTTCTTCAGCGTGATTGACATGTCAGAGGACCAATAGTTGACGCTCGCATCACGCCATTCATTGGCTAAAACATCGTCCATTATACCGTTATATATTCAAACAACTTTAATGGGACTGGGGTCCATTTAGTTCAATTTGTACTTTGTCAGAGTTAAGGGAACCCAGTGGTTTGAGAATGACAGGATTACAGCTACTTCCAGAGCAAGTATTGATATAAATACAAATGCTAGAAAAGCTGACCTTATTAAAGCCGAGACGTTTGCTTCCCGACTGATGGTTTGCTTGCTAGGCTGTTTACCAGGCAAAACCATATTATAAATCTATGCTAGAGCGAGCTGGCCAACGAGCTGACGGCGTTCGTCCGCCAACAGCTGTCGCACAGAGGCGCTGCTATGCCCACGCCGGGGCGAGTGTCAGCTAGCCGGCTAACGGGCGAACGTGCCGCTCGCGGGACAGGAGCTAGGCGTCAGCTAGCAGGCGGACGTGCCGCTCGCGGGACCGGAGCAAGCGTCAGCTAGCAGGCTTACGGGCGGACGTGCCGCTCGCGGGACCGGAGCTAGCTTTAGCTAAACCCTGCCCCGCGGGTTTGGCTAACGTGCGGACGTGCTGCTCGTGGGGCCTCGGGCGCTGTTAGACGGCTAATGCTGTTAGCTGGCTAAACATTGACCTTATGAATTAGAGGGGTAATATGTAAGTTAGCTGCCCGGCTACCCAAGCTAACTGGCTAGCTAGCAAGCAAAAAATGTTACAGTCCCCCAAGAACAGATTCCACAGAAAAACAAATTTCTTTTGACTCTGGTTTCAGAGATTGACAATGTTAATAAGCAAACGCACAGTGTTGCTTACCTGTCACTCCTCGTCCCTCCGTGAGGCCGTGTCGACAAACTTTGTGGCTTTGCCGTACTTCCTTTGCTCGAAGTTCATTACCGCAAATGACGCTGCCCACATTTGTTCAGTCAACAAATGCAAAACTTGTCCAATCCATTCACTCAATTACTGTATGTTAGTTGAGTCAATATCAGCCATTGTGGGCGTTCACCCAACAACAATTTATCACCTGACTCAATATTTTTTATGAATAATTGTACAAACATTTATTAACTGGCTTTCCCAATAACAACACTTGAGCCAATGGTCTATTTCAACTTGCCTTAGCAATCTTCTAATTGAGTCAATGTTTTGGTAATTGGGTTTTTTACGGTGCATGGATGCTTTGTATGCTGTACATGAATACACTCGCGTTTAATACTATTGTTTACAATCGGATTGAAAAAACACCATGCAAACTGGGCCAATAATGTGTCGCATGGGAAAGCTTGGGAAAAATGTTCTGGTACATTTGTGAGCTTTTTTTACTTTTTCCCCACTGTACCGAAAAACGTACCGAACCGTGACCCTTACAACGAGGTACGTACCGTACCGTGGCTTTTGTGTACCGTTACACCCCTATTATTGACGGTTATAATACAACTTTTTTATGTGTGTTGGTGTGTTTGTGCGTGTTTATCAGAGACACGAGTGTGCAGAGTGTCAGTGAGAGGTAACGCTGCGCAAATGTGTAAAAAGTTAAATAAATTTTGAAACCTGATTTGAGGCATTGATAAAGCAGACATGAGGCATTAAAAGGTTTGCTGATCCTCTTGACTTAATATTTTGTTTATTTATCTTATTTCCGCGCTAGGTTTCCACCGCTGTTGATCTTCCTCAGGCAAAGAACCAACAAAAAAAAAAAAAAAAGAGAAAGAAAGAAAGAAAAGACAAAAGAAAAACAAACCACACGCGAAAATGGTTTCAAGTGGGTCAATGCACAATTCGGCCGGGCCCAGAGCAGGATACGTTGTCTCTACAGAGTTGTGGCACCAACTCTGTCATCATGAATGAGTCGAAAATGAGGGACTCTCCGCTTTGCGTCACCTCATTCGTGCATGAACAGTCTCTATTTTGTGCTCAGAAGATCTCTCAGGTCATTTTGAACCGGCTTAAAGGAAATCCTTCATATGGACAACCAGTCCGTTTGTCACTAGAGCTGACCAACACACTCCACGCAATGACAGCGGCTTCATTCAGTTCACTGATCTGATTTAAAAAATAAAATGAACATATTGCAGGCGCGGAACTATGTGGATCCCGCACGGCTGCATATGCATGCGTTGAACAGCGTAAAAAGCAGGTGAATCATCATTTCTACGTGTGATTTTGAGGAGGAAACCCACACGATGTCAGAAGTTATTTCACACCATCGGATCAAAACACGGTTCGGACAGTCTTGGGCAGGCTCTTAGTGTGTTTTATTGATCTTGCATCTTGTCACGACGCATTTGCTACAGCCATGCACCTGTCAGTTTGCCTTGTCTTTCTTTGTGAATGAATAGTGCCGTGCGTAAAAGCGCGCACTGTATGTAAAGACCTCGGCGGAGCCGATCGGCGCTCTGAAAGAAGTATTAGCCTGTAAATGTGTCTGCATTGTTATTTCATTTGTCTGGTTCCCCAAGCTCTTCAAGAGATTATTTATTTTAAAATACCTTCATATACATTGTTGCTTCACTATGGTTTAGTGTTGAGGCCAGGAAATAAAATGTAGTTCATCATGTTGATGAAGCAGTGTCCTTTGCTGCAGTGCATTTGAAAAAAAGGAGAGGTGTTCATTTGATTGGTCAAATTACTCTCAGCTGGGTAAAACCCACTTTCTCTCCTCCCTCTTGCGCCACCTGCGCCAGTGGGCGGGATGGAGGTGTGACTGCGCCTAGTTCACGAAATTAGGACAATTTTCTGGACACGCCCTGTTGACTTTATCCGCCGACGGCGAACTTTGCGCTCCGCTGACAGCGAGCGGACTCGGTGCAGTCTACGAAGCCAGAGCCCACAATGTTAAATTGTAAGCTGTCTTAAGCAGACTGTAACAAAGGAGCAAGACGCTCAGATCCTGGCTCGTGAAAACAAGTTTGGCTTGCTGTTCATTTACGTTAACATACACAAAGTATCCAACACGTGGTGGTAACAATATAAAGGTAGACATGCAAATATCACCTCTGACCTCTGAGAAGATCAGAAGAAGGCCAGAGAGGCCCCAAGGAGTCACACGATTGGCAGCAATCCCAGAGCTCAGATCCCAGCCACCACCCCAGGAAGACTTACATGCACCCATCCAGAAGGGTCACATTGTCAAGAAAGAGGACATCATGCGAGATGCGATTTGTATCCCCCAAATTACGTTCTTCAGCAGAGAAGACAGCTGTATTTGTATAGTGGAGCTCAATTGCTGTTTGATCTGGTTCTCAATGCAGTCAAGGCCTCAACTCCAATGTGGACTGATCTGGACTGGCTACTTGAGACAATGTTGTAGTTGCAACAAACCTCATCTCTGTCACACCCATAGCTAGACTGATGACCTGGATGCGACCTGGGTCCCTACAATGACAACCAGGATGCAAACAAGCTTGAACCACCTGAGCAAGACAAGGGGAAGTTAACAGCCCAGCTGGCAGGCCAGATCTATGGACTCAAAAAATTCAAACTGTTTTGGACAGCAAATCGCATGACCTCACCAGGTATGCCCACAGACCATGCATCTTGAACCCTGGCCATACCTAGAAGATCTTTGGAGCTCTGGATGGTAGGCTGGTGGCATTGCTGCAAGGCATCAATGACGGGACCAGGCACCGAGGCCACAATGGCAAGCCAAAAAGACTAGGACCATGAGTCTCAGAAAGCTCTTTGTAACATGGTTTGATGATGTTCATCCCCAAGATCCCAGGGACAGCAGACGACAAACCATGAGGGTCTCTTATTACGGGAATCTAGGACCGAGGGTGAAGCTCTCAGTGACCGTGGACAAGTTGTTGATGCAGAGTGAGGCTGGCTCCGACCTGATTCGAGAGTGTGAGAAGCTTGAGGCAGCTGGCTGGGAGATTGGTTGGCGTGGATATAGCAGACTTCATCATCAGAACTCAGGATAGAGAAGCAACGTTACAAACAGACATGCCAGAACAGGAGGTGGACAAAGTCTGACAGCAACAAACTGACTGGTAAAGTACAACGATCACACGTCAAATGGCAGCTCAGGTCAGGCCAGATATTGTGGGGATCCAGTGGAAGCTAATCGGACCACTCTCTGCCACAGGTGAAGCCCAATGACTGATTTGGAACATGCCAGCCTCTTCCACAATCACGCCCACCGAGGACAACAAAGAACTGAGAGGAAAGGAGGAAAAGGTCAGAGAATACTGGCCCCATGTGGTGGCTGAGGTGGAAGTTGTGACAACTTTGTATCATTCAGTAGACAATGAAGACACGTACACACCATGAGCTGATAGAAGTCATTGGATAGTTGTAAAATGGTGGCTGTCACCAGATTCAAAGAGGGAGGAGGGTGTTCATGAAGGAGGGGAATAAATTTTGGACTTGGCAAACCTTCAGTCAGTAGCTTGGGAGAGTTCAGTCACTTTTCCTCCTCAGCATAATAATGGCAACCCTCGAGGAAGCTGAATTCTGCTTTCCAAAACTCCTGAATTCCTCCTGTAAGAAGATCATGCGTCCTCACTCAGTGTCCATGCTGACCTACATCACCCTTTCCTCCATCTCTGTGCTCACTGTGACTCTCAATCTGATGGTCATTGTCTCCATCTGCCACTTCAAGTACTTCAAACTTTTATTGCACTTTGTGCTTTGTTTATCGATGCTGGATTGACACTTTTTTTTCCAATCATCAATGTGTTGCTCTGCTATTTCTCCAGGAAGCTGCACACTCCCACCAACCTTCTCCTCCTCTCTCTGGCTGTCTCGGATTTCTTTGTGGGCCTCCTCATTGTTTTTCAGATCATCCTCATAGACGGCTGCTGGTTCCTGGGTGACCTCATGTGTAGTTTGTATTTTCTGTTTGACTATGTCATCACTTCAGCCTCAGTAGGAACAATGGTGCTCATATCAATTGACCGATATGTGGCCATTTGCTTTCCCTTCCATTATTCCACCAAAGTAACAGTGAGAAGTGTCTTTATTTGTGTTTGTGTTTGTTGGACCTGCTCCTTTCTGTACAACTGTCTAATATTGAAGGATAATTTTTATCAACCAGGCAGGTACAGTTCCTGCTATGGAGAGTGTGTGATTATCATTAATTCCATTGCAGGAATTTCTGACACTATTATTACCTTCATTATTCCCATTACTGTCATTGTAGTTGTCTATTTGAAAGTATTTGTGGTGGTGATGTCTCAGGTTCGGTCTGTGAGGCCTCGTGTAGCAGCTGTCACACTTCAGGGCTCAGTGAAAGTAAATTTGAAGAAATCTGAGCTTAAAGCAGCCAGGACTCTGGGAGTTGTTGTCGTTGTGTTTCTAATATGTGCCTGCCCATATTTCTGTGTTACACTCACAGGTGGTGGCACCGTGTTCACCGCCTCGTCTGTAGCCTTTGTAATGTGTTTGTTCTATCTAAATTCCTGTCTCAACCCCCTCATCTATGCCCTGTTCTACCCCTGGTTCAGAAAATCTGTGAAACTCACCTTTACACTTCAAATATTAAGACCCGGTTCCTGTGATGCAAACATTGTGTGAACAGTGTGGTACTAGTGTCAGGAGGAATAGATATTCTTAATAATTTGTTCCATATATTCTCTCAGTGTAACTAGCAAAACCACATGTTCAGCAATATTATCCTCAATTTAACAGTTGGCTATTTATTAAACTGCAAACAAACAACAAAATGTCATGATATGTAAATCATTTAGAGGCTGTCGTTAAATAAAATTACATCAAAGACTCTTGATGTGTTGAGTAATCCTGATGTATTTCAAAATGGTCTTTTTGAATTTCATGTTGGAAAGACAATCTTTAAATTTTGTCCAATGAAGCACTCTGGGTTTAAAGCAAGAAGCATGCATTTTATGTTTTGGGTGTTGTCCTGGAACTCTGACTTCATCCTGCAATCCAAAAAGCATACGTGACATTATTTGATGTCCCTGAAATTGACTGTGAGTGTGTGTGTTGTTGTCTCTCTGATTTTACTGGTGACCTTGGCTGTAGCCAGCCATCACTGGATTTGAAAGTGTAAAAAGTGCTATTAGAAGATGGAGTCACTATGTTACTGTAAGAATGAAAAAGAATATGCAAATGCTAAAATTCTGTTGACACAAAGGTAAGGTTTCAGATGTGTTTCTTTGTGCTGTGGGTTGACATGCAGTATGTCTATGTTAAGAAATGACAGTGAGGGGGCACTGTGAGTTGATAGGTGTGAATGTTGTGAGGAAAGGAAAAGAACAGAAAGTGAGAGAGCGGTGAACTGGGAGAGGAGAATGGACTTGCTGTGTTATGTGTAGAGCTCACTAAAAGTTATGAATGGATTCAAATTGTGTCTGGAGCGATTATTAATGCACCCAAGCACCCATGCTTATATTATATCTCAATCATGACAAAGGCAGGACGTTGTCACCACTGTGTGACAGACTGTGCAGGAAATTAGAGCAGGGAATTCAATGCATACACTGTAAAAAAAATTCCGCAGAATTTACGGTAAAATACTGGCAGCTGTAGTTGCCAGAAATTCCCCGTAAAAATTACGGTAACCATGTAGATGACTTTACGGTATAGTGACTGTAAATTTTGCAGTATAAAACTGTTATTTGTTTACAATAATCTCCTGTCAAAATTACAGTCTATCTCAGTAATAAACAGAACATTTCAAAAATTAATTGAATTAATATTTGTTCATTTCCCAAGCCACTTTGTCCTTTTCAGGGTCACAGAGGGCTGGAGCCAATCCCAGCTACTTCAGGCAAGGACAGGGTCACTGGACAGTTCACCAGTTTGTCAGAGGGCTGACACACATTCACTGGGGGCAATTAACCTGGCATGCATGATTTTGGACTGCGGGAGGAAGCCAGAATACCCAGAAGGACCCCACACACAGGGAGAACATGCAAACTCCACAGAGGCCTCAAGCTCCTACCGGTATTTGAACCTGTGACATTCTGGCTGTGAGGCAAGAGCGCCAACCACTGTGCCACCGTGCAGCCCATAACTGTTCTAGGATGATTCATGAATTGTATGTGCTCAACTTGTGCTCCAAACAGTCAATCGATAATATTAAATAACAACAGCTGATATTATGTCATTGTGAAATATTGTTTTTCTTTAAATCAGCAATATATGGACCACATTTTGAACATGTTTCTTCTGTAGAAATGACAGTTTACATCAGTGGTCGTCAATGAGATTTGACTTCGGGCCACGGTTTTTTGGGCACTTGGAATGCGGGCTGGGGGCGGCGGGGGGGGGGGGGGGGGGGGGGGGGGGGGGGGGGGGGGGTATGCATGGCATGCGCGCGGACTGGACTGGGTGCGGGGTGCGTGTACGGTCGCGAGCCTGGGGGGGGTGTGCGTGCGTGCGTGCGTGCTTGCTTGCGTGCACCCGTTGCAATCCAGTCGTGGGCCGGATTGGGCGGTTCGGCCCGCGGGTCGCCATTTGACTGTCACTGGTGCATAACATGCTGAATGATTAACGGTTTTCTCCTGTAAATTTAAACGTACACATCTGTGGAATCTGTGATTTATCCTGAATAATACTGCAGATTATAGACTTACTATCCACTTTTGCCTTCATGATATTTCCTCATAAATTTTACAATTCTTTGAAAGATCACAGTAAAATTGTCTGTCTTTTATATACTGGAAAATTACAGTTATGCACTGTATCTTGATTTACAGAAATTCAGTGTATTTACTACGGTGATACACAATTTTGGAATTGACGGTGCTTTGCTGTTGCTGTTTGACAGTTTTTTACTGTACTTTTTACAAACTTTTTTTACAGTGTACAAATTGTGAAAACTATGAATACGCTTGATGGTTAAGACAATCATGAACACACAGCATTGTATTGAAAAAGAAAACATGTCTACTGGGTAAAATTTGTAAATGTATTCACTGAAAGTTTAACTTAATTGTACATCTGTAACCTTCAAAATGAAGTTAACACAGACCATAGTTTCTATGGGTGTGAAAAATATCAATATGGCAATATATCACAATACTCAGCTGCCCAATCTTGAATTAACAGCACTTAGTTTATGAATATAATGATTCAAGTTTTAAATGCACCATGTCAAGCTGAATCCCTGAAGGGCCGGCATTCTGCATGTTTCAGATGTTTCTCTGCTTCAACACACCTGAATCTCATGTTGCAGTCATCCTCAGTATTGTAAAAAAAAGCCCAATCAGGAGACCCTCGTTGCAATCAGCTGCGTTAAAACTGGAGAGAGACCTAATACATGTGTATGAGCAGTACATGAGCTACAACACTGCCGTCTGCTCACAGCCGCCACTCTTGACAAGCCTGCCATGTTTGAATAAGTCATCGGCCTCCAGATAAACTCTACCATTTTTGTTCACATATGCCGCTTTGAGCGCACTGCTTGTTTTCTTAACTCAGATTTTTGAAATGCGAGCACGCCACATGGCAACCTGGTCTTCGGACGAGGTGAAGAGGCTCCATAACAGGAGAGGAGGAGATGCGGAGGGTGGTGGATGGTGCTGTTCGGAATGAGAAAGTTTTCCAACCTGTGTCACTGAGAATAGAGGCTCATGGCTTTTCTCAGACACCTCAGCAGTGCCGAACCAAATACAAGAACCCGAGGTGTCAGTTTGACTCACTTTGGAAATGACAAGCCAGAAAGAACACAATGCCGCAATGCATAATACATCTTGTACCTCCTTGTGTTCCATGCAGGTCTTGCACTGACTGTTGCTTCACGATATCACATGCCTGCATTGTTAAGCCGCATTCAGACTGAACGTGTTATTGCGTCAAAAACGCGAGAAGTTGAACGCGCGTCAATTTTGAGGTCGACGCTGAGCAACGCTGGCTCCCGAGGATACCGCATTGACGCGGCGCATCTGTGGTGGGAAGGCGGGGCTTCCGGCCTTATTTCCTGTGTTAGCTTAGCATCATGGCTAACCCTGTTGAGCGAGTGGCTTGGCTTGATTTGTTTCTTAAAGCCAGACAACGACGCCATTGGCGGACAGTACGCCGTGCCTGGGTGCACGATATTATCCAGAGACGGTCGGAGTTTGGTCAGTTTCACCATTTTCTCCAGGAGCTGCGACAGGATGAGTGTTGCTTTCACCGGTCCCCGCTCCCTGACCTGCGTCACCACAGAGACGCTCTCTGATTGGTTTGCCGCAAAAACGCCTCATCAAAAGTTTGGATTTCCCAACTTCAGCGTCGGCTGCAAAAACACGCCCAGGACGCCAGAACGCCCCGACACGCCGCAAAAACGCGTCTGATGCGCTGCTGGTGAAAGCACGTTCCCCATTGTTTTTCCAATTATATTTGGACGCAAAAACGCGGAAATCATTTGGCGGTGTGAACAGGCCTTTATGCAGCCATTCACAACCCACCTACATTTTAACGGTGCTCTCTGCGGTAAAAAAATGCAACAGATTTTGGCCTGGGCATGCTTTGCAGTATGCAGTATGCAGCAGTTTCAGCTGCAGTTGCTCATGTGTTAGATTGGACCACACAGGCCAGTCTTCAAAAGTCAACAGGAACAGAAATTAAAAAACAAAACAAAACATCAAACTTACAGTTTAAATCCTATGTAAGAAAGAAACACCATTTGAACCAGTACCATGAGTGTATGAAAAAACAAAATACACAAAGTGCAGGAGGACTGTGAGGCCATGTTTCCATCCTTGGATCACTGCAGACAGATAAGACCCCAAAAGGGCCGGTATGTCTTTGTTCCAAAACAACTGGACCAAACATACTAACTGGATCACCCAGTCTTCTCAGTTACATTAAAATCCTTTATGCCTGCTCAGTTTTCATGTTGCTGAAAGAATATCCCTGAGTTAAAATGATTTTTTGCTTCCTCATATATTTGACGAACTGACCGAAGACATGGGAAATACATAATAGAAGTGCTTCCTTTCACCTGTAAGTGGCCTTAATGTTGTGGCTGATCTACGCATGGTTTCTGTCACCAAATTACCACCAGAGGGCAACTGAGAGGAGTGATGCTGAAATAGGGAGGGAATAAATACATCACGTACCAAAGAGCACAGGAGTGTAAGTCGACGTGTTTTCATTGTTCTAAACATGGCCGCTGCTGCAGAAGCCGATCTCTGCTTCCCACAATTCAACTCATCCTGCAGGAAGATTACACGCTCTCCTGCAGTGTCCATGCTCATTTACATCACCCTGTCCTCCATCGCTGTGCTCACTGTGGTTCTAAACCTGCTGGTCATCATCTCCATCTCCCACTTCAAGTAGTCAAATGCTTCATCGCTTTAACCGAAGAACGAATGACTGTCATTGTTAATGTTTTTATGTCTCATTGCCTTTTTTTCTACTGCAATAATAATTGTTTGTTTGCAGCAAATAATAGAAAAGTGTGTTGATCTGTTTCATCCCCAGGAAGCTGCACACGCCGACCAACCTCCTCCTCCTCTCTCAAGCTGTCTCGGATTTCTTGGTGGGCCTCCTCATGGTTTTTCAGATCATCCTCATTGACGGCTGCTGGTTCCTCGGTGACCTCATGTGTAGTCTGTATTTTCTCTTAGACTATGGGATCACCTCGGCCTCAGTGGGAACAATGGTGCTCATATCAATCGATCGCTATGTGGCCATTTGTGACCCTCTACATTATTCCACGAAAGTCACTCAGAGCAGAGCGAAAGTCTGTGTTCTGCTTTGTTGGCTCTCCTCTGCAGTTTTTCAAGGTCTGGTGCTGAGAGATAATGTGAGACATCCTGGCAGGTACAATTCTTGCTATGGAGAGTGTATAGTTGTTGTTGAATATGTTGCAGGAATAGTGGATCTTCTGTTGTCTTTTATTGGCCCTGTCAGCGTCATTGTGGTTCTGTATATGAGAGTGTTTGTGGTGGCTGTGTCTCAGGCTCGAACCATGAGGTCTCATGTTAGAACAGTTACGCTTCAGGGCTCAGTCAATTTAACGACATTGAAATCTGAAAGGAAGGCGCTCAGGACTGTCAGTGTGTCATAATTGTGTTTCTTATCTGTATCTGTCCTATTACTGTGTTACTCTTACAGGTGGAGATGCCTGTATTAAGTGCTTCCTCTGTGGCCTTTGTAATGTGTCTATTCTATTTTAATTCCTGTCTTAACCTCTGATTTATGCTCTGTTCTACCCCTGGTTCAGAAAATCTATAAAACTCATCGTTACTCTTGAGATTCTGAAGCCTGGCTCCTGTGAAGCTGACGTTGTGTAGAATGAAGATGTATCCAAAACACATCTCTTCTTCAGTTTGTGGTTATTGGTCTTTTTTTTGTTTTCATTGTGATAACTACTTTAAAAGAATGGAGAGTGATAACTACAATACAGGTGAATTTAGTTTGCTATGTTAATGGAATATGCTTGGCTTGTTGAAGTTGAATGTGCTCAAAATTGAGGGAGCATGTGAGAGGAGTTCCTGCACTGCAGTAGAATCAGAAGTTCACTCAACCCACTCAAATTGTCCAGTTAAAGTAATAAAGCATAGATACTCAATTTAAGATGTCTGATCGTGATCCTGAGTCAGCTTTGATTTTACAGGAATAATGAATCAGCATCATATCTGTTGTTGGGAGTTGTGCCCTTTTACATCTGATTTTCCAGGAAAATACAGAACATCCCCGATATATTCGAACCTCTCAGTCTTATATTGAACGGTCAGAGGTCATGCTCGTAAAAATGTTTACATCCTCCTTGCTGAGAAGAGTTGTGTTCATCTCTGTTAATCAGTTTGTGTCACGGCAGAAAGTAGCAGTGAAATTGACACTGAGGAAGCTATTCTGTGACAGGTCACAATGAGAAGTGAACATTGTTTTTGGAAGTTTTGGACTCTTCCATGTCAATACTGTGGCAGTTAAAGAAAACCTTCAGCTTTGGAGCTACAATCTTTATTCAAATATACTTTTCTCAAAGATATTGGATGAAAGAATGACAGAATAAATGAAAGAAAGATTGTACATTTTATACATTTAAGTTCTTTTTAGTCACAGGAGAACTTACCCATTCTCAGATGGAATCAACCTTCTGGTTCAATTCAGTTCATCAGCCATTCTGGACAAAACTGTCCATCTTGCCACTGACTTCGGTGTAGCGGTCAATCTGTCCTATGAACCACTTGTTGGTCAGGGCTGTCAGCTGTTGGGTGGCCTTATTGGCTGTGGTTTCATTTTGTTTAAATAATCTTTCATTATATTGAGGCCTGTTGATCAATTTCATTCTGAATCTAGAGTTTTTGAAGATCAAGCAGAGTGGAGCTCCAAGACAGATGAAGGACAGGGCAGCAAGCAGGGAAAAACATGATGGAGGGAGAGAAAGACAGGAGAGGAAAAGATGCAACCGCCTCCTTGAAGAGCGAGAGCAGAACAGTAATTGGAGGAGAGCTTAATCTAAGTATAATCCAAAACAAAGGTTCATTTCAAAAGACCAGGGAGGTATTTTGTTATTTACCTGACAGTTTCGGCAGCTGTCAGCTGTCTTCTTCAGAGAGTCACGTGATGTTGTGGTGACGTATCTTGTCAGCTGATTATACAGGTTTTGGCGCTGACAGCTGCCGAAACTGTCAGGTAAATAACAAAATACCTCCCTGGTCTTTGAAATGAACCTTTGTTTTGGATTATAACTTGGAAGACCAATGAACCTTTTTGGACTATTAATCTAAGTATGAATGACAACTACTGTTTGACTCAATGAACCTCCTGAAAGCTGGTGGAAGGATCTGGCAGTCGTGTGTAACCATGCCCCCTCATTATGAAACTTTATTACTGTGTATAAAATTCAATATTGCTTTATTTTCAGGTGAACCATCTTATCTCTCTTCTTGACCATGAAATCTAATGAAAAAACAACAACTATGAGCTGTAGAAATCAGTGTTTCATTTGAATTAGAGTCTCTGGAAGCCTTTTGGGAGCACCTGGTGCATGGTGTGATCTTGCAAATTGTTGACAATTTTGGGTCGGCTTCATTTTATACCCAGGTCGCTACGCCATCTTTTAAACATCAACATATGGGAAGTACAGGAGAAAAGAACAACACAGTAGGTATTTATGTTATTTAATTATTTAAGTGAAGCTTAAATACAAACACTGTAACATTTTGTTGACATTTAGGTGCAAAAATGTCCTGGGTTCAAATATGAGGCTCAGAGTCGCTCTGTGTAGGGTTTGTGTGTCTCTGCATGAGAGCATGGGATCTGTCTGGGTACTCTCGATTCCTCCCACAGTCCAAAAACATGCAGGTGAGGTTAACTGTTGGCCCTAAATTGCCCCCAGGTGTGAGGGTGAGTGTGTGTGACTGTCTGTCTCTATGTGATGGACCTGCGATGGACTGGCGACCTGTCCAGTGTGTACAGCAGTGGTGGGCCGTCAGGGCCTGCAAAGCCTTCTCTGCTGGCCTAAAAATTATCTGAATTACAGACTGATGTAAATTATATTTTGTCCATGAATACTTACTAAATGATTCCAAACGGTATGTTCCAGTTCCTTTCATAGTTTTCCCGTGGCTGCGCTGCTTCCAGACATGTTTTTTTTCATCTTAAATCAACCAATCAGATTTCAGGCATCATCTGTTGCTGGGGTCAAAGAAATCTGCCGGAGGTCTTCACTGTCCGTTCCTGATGGCGCAGTAAAGTAAAGTGAAGCGTCAAACAGACAGTTGCTTCAACCAATCAGACAGTTGCTTCAACCAATCAGACAGTTGCTTCAACCAATCAGATTTCGAGTTGGCGACTCAGCGCCTTCTTGCTAGCGTACACCAACAACAGCATATCCAGGCCTTCTGATTTACATTCACCAAGAGATACAATAGGGGGCGGTATGCACCTAAGCTGTTGGTCGCCTACCGCAATTATTCCAAAGAAGAGAAGAAGACCTGAAGAGAAATAAAACTTAGCCAGAATATCACAGGGCACGCTGACTTTAAGTCCTGGCTTTATGGAACTGAAACGCACGGATAATCATATGACACAGCAATTGAACTCTTTTTGAGGAAGGAAAGGAGGATGTATTTTGTTTACAAATAATTGGATTTTGGTGAGTAAAATGTTCCTCTTTTCCTAAATCATATTGCTGTTTTATTAAGTGGTTGATGCTTATTGTATGTGCACAGATGTAGTAGGAGAATTGTGCACTTCGCAAAGGCATTTATTCTGGCTGCACAAGTATCTATCTGCTGTGCAACAACTGTTTATGTGCATATCTGCATAACAAGATTGTTTTTTTTTGTAGACAAAATAGTTATTGAGAGGTGGATTGGTTCAGGCGGATTTGTTCTGAAGGCCTTAGTGTGAAATGCACGGTCCGCCACTGTACACTGTACAGTACCTTGTCCTCATTCATAAGTCGCTGGATGGCTCCAGCATCGGGATAAGTGGTTCTGGAAATTCATGAATGAATTAAATCAATAATAATTTAAAAGAAGACAATTTAAATGAATGTTACCCAATGTTTGTCCGAAATCAGTATTTTGATGAATTGTAAAGTCATTGAGTTGTGTGTTGCAAGCTCAAGTAATTACAAAAGTTGCAGGTTGACAGAAAACAAATCAGTTTGCTGCTCAGTAGATAATTTAATGAAATAGTTTTAATACACACAGTTTTCTCTGAGCAGCCACAAGTCAGCTAAGTTTGACGAACTAAAACCAAACTCTTTATTGCCCTCCACCAAGATCATAAACTATTCTAAACCCATTTTAATATGGAAAAGTTTGATACAATGTGTTATCTCCATGATGGACAGACTGGCTCTCTAGTTGGAAAGACACCTTTGCACATCATCAGCCTAAATTGGCTCAAGCTAACTAAATGCTCATTCTCTGAAGGTACAATCTAATTCCATGATAAAGAATAATGATATGAAGTATAGGAGGACATCGTTGAGAAACTTTTAACAATTTTTACATAAGCCAATAGGCCTTGGGTAAGCCTTCAAATGCAAATGAATCAATAGCATTCAAATAACAACTTTCTGGGAGTCCGATAGTCTGAGCATAAAACTCTGTAGCGTTTAAGCTGGCAACACTTTGGCTGTTTTTCTGGGCCATTTCGGTCAAATACGATGTACAAATGGTCCACAGCTTAGTCAAGGGTCCATGTTACTTATAATTTCGAAGGAAAGAGCCACTCTGATTTATCTACTAATTCTTCAAATGTCGTATCATATTCAATGTCATAAAGGTTTGAGGATTTTTCCCTGGCAAACCTGACTACACCGTGGCTTTGTGTTTTGAGCTTCTGCTTTATGTTCTGTCAGTCATCAAGCTTAATTTTCTATCGATCCCACGCTGTCGTTCTTGGACATACGGACTACATGCAACATCATTTTAAGGTCAGTCATCGAAATCTTGTCCTGCAGATGTGCCTCCATCTGTAAGGAAATAAAGAGCAGTAAGAATTTCCATTCAGATGTTTTAATCATCCATCACAACTCGTCATGTCAATTTCAAAATTCAATTCAATTCGATTCAAGTCAGCTTTATTTATATAGCGCAAATTACAACACAGTCATTTCTCTGCACTTTAACAGAGAAAACCCAACAGTTCCACATGAGCAAGCAAAATGTGACCAAATGAAGAACCCACATTAAGTCTGTTTTTACTTGTTAGATTTCATATAGATACCCTTCAATACCATCCATCAATCCATCCATCCAGCTTCCATACCACTTTATCCTGTGTAGTTTTGTTGGTGCTGGAGCCCCAGTTTACCATGGTTAAGAGCAGGATTCACCCTGGAACAGCTGAGCAGTTCATCACAGGACAACCAAACACTCACGGGTCCCACCTCGAGGATATTTAGGGCAGTTTTAAGATTGTAGAAGGAAACCCAAGTAACCCGTAGGAAAACCCACATACCCACAGGGAGAGCATGCAGACTCCACACAGAGAGGCTATAACTGGTATTTGGACCAGACTTTCTTTCTGTGTGGTGACAGTGCTAACCACTGCCACACTGTGCCATCTGCAATCCAATCCACTTTAATTCAAAGCAGTTTAAAACAACCACCAGAGACACAAAGTGAGCCTTGAGGACATTGACAGCCCCCAGAGTGCATGCTTCATACTTCACCTTCTGTTCTGAGTCTATGTTCAAACCAGGAATTTCCAGCTCCTCCACTGACCAGAGGCCAGTGTGGACATTGTGGAGACATGGAGGTACCCTGGAATACATCCTTGACAATAAACTAGAGCTGGCATGAGGGACACTGAAGTCCTTTACAGGAAGAGCCAATGATGCCTCTCTTTAAAGTCAAGGTGACGCTTTGACTCCTGACCCAGGAGTTGACCAGTAAAAGGAAGACTTCTAACTAAATATTGTCCATTGCCTTGTCTCTATGTTACTTGCGAACTCCTGATGAACAACTGTTGGGGTGGCACAGTATGACAGGGTGAAAGAGTACAGTGGTAGCATATCATTAAATTGATTACAGTCTGCACATGACTGACAAGGACAACGTTCGCTTGACTAAACTGAGCTTGTACACATGTACCGTCAGTTTTTCTTGATGGATGATTATCAGAGTCGAGATTTAAAACAGTTGTTTCTCTGTTTTGATGTCTGTACAAGCCTGAATTCTGAATCTTGTTAAGTGAGTGAAGATTAAATCCTCGCTGTTTCAGAGTGATAAATACAGCTTGATGGTGCCATGCTGCTGTATGATCTTTTTCAATGTGAGAGAAGTTAAAGAGGTTTTTACCTGCTCAGGAGCTGGGCATGGGTTTCTGGGTCTGAGAGGTTAGCCAACGTCCGAATAGTTAACTTCACAACCAGTCCTCTGCTTCACCTTTGGAGCTGCACAGTCCAACAAACACATGGCCACGATCCTGGGACAGAAACAGAGGGAATCTTTACAATATTTAGACAAGCGTCATCATCCTCTAATCAGTGAAACTACACATCAACAAGCAGAAACGTGTCTTTAAAGCGATACTTCAACATTCTGGCAAATTGGCCCATTTAGCGCAATTATTTAGTCATTTTCGGACAGTATACTTACTTTTTTTGTGAGGGCGAGCTGTTGTTTATTCAGAGGTGAGTCGGGGAAGGTTTTCGGGACGGACACAATGGAAGTGGATGGTATTTTGGTTCCCTCTCGTCAAACTCATCAAATACACAATCCAACAACCCCAAAACACTTTGGTGGGCAAATTATAATCTGCACATTCACTACGCTGTGGAACACCAAAAAATAATATTGTAGCGTTACGACACTGAAGCAAATACTGGGAACTACTTTTTCTTTTGAAATCACTACGCCCAGACAAGTAGTTCCGTCTTAGCAATCTTCACATAACAACTCAATCTCGTAATTTTGCATTAATATTTCACAGCGTAGTGAATGTGCGGATTATAATTTGCCCACCAAAGTGTTTTGGGGTTGTTGGATTGTGTATTTGATGAGTTTGACGAGTGGGGAACCAAAAAACCATCCACTTCCATTGTGTCCGTCCCTGAAACCCTTCCCCAACTCAACTCTGAATAAACAACAGCTCGCCCCTCACAAAAAAAGTAAGTTAACTGTTCGAAATGACTAATGAATTGCGCGAAACGGGCCAATTTGCCAAAATGTTGAAGTATCGCTTTAAGAATTGTTTATTTTACCTCCCTGGCAGATAAAAGGAATCTCCGATTGGCAAGGACTATCATCCCAGTCATGGTCTGGATACTCCGCTGCACAGCTCTGAGAATAGCCTTCGTTGTCTGGTTCACCTGTTCTCCAATTCTGGAAGGAACTGTTACTCCCATCAGACCACATCCAAGGTTCTCGATACAAACCAATCCACACTTCATGTCCCGTTATCAGAGACAGCACTTTTTGGTTTTCCTGATCATTCTCAATCATAGCCAGGTCTGTGTAGTTTATTCTGCAGTAAGACTGTGCATCCTTCCATTTTTTCTTTTCTTCAATAGGGTGTATGTCTTCTGGTCACCTTGCGCTACAAGAAATAAATACACATGTTAGCTATGCTGAACGATATGAATTGCGTTTACGAGGAATTTTAATTTTGTTTCCTTTATTTTGTCATGCAGTTATCTGATCTTTGTTGTTGCCAGGAAAAAAAAAAATTAATTGAAACAATGTTTTCTTACCAGTGTAACACAGGAAAAATGGCGGGTCCAGCAGAAACACATCATCCATCGTCCAATTCATCTGTGGCCATGCAGTATTCTTTTTCCTATCCAATTATTTACTTTTCATACCTTCATGTAGTGGTAGCCAGTTGTACTTGTTGATTCACTTCCAGACCATCTCCAGGAGTTTGAATCATTACCCATAGTTCCCTCCCAGGATTTGGGATCATCCACACAGCCCGATCCACGCATACCTCCCAATGAAACTCGGTCTTTCTAAACTCATCTCTGTCGTCCTGGCTTTCAAAGGTCGCCAAATCATCGTAAAACTCGTCTGCAGAACTGCTGAGCCTCAGCCCACGTCTTGTTGAGGTTGATGTAGCGGTACTTTGGGGTGGACAACGTTTGGAGCAAGCTGAGATGATGAGCCCAAATCCTATTAAATACAGATGAAGTTCTTTTTTGAAGCGAGAATATAAGAAGTACATGACAGAAATATATTAAAGTGAAACAACTATTAAGTAAACTGTAGGTTCAAACTGACTTCCTGCATGCTTAAAATGAAGTGTGTCTAAACAACTGCTGCAGCCCCCCAAAAAAAACCCAAACACATTTACACAAAAATGTGTAAATGTGAACAACAAACAATTTGATGACAAATGGGCGACTGGAACAGCCATACATGGACAATATGGATGAAAGCAATGTACAGAGGAGATATGTGCACTGAATGTGGGACAGGTGGATATTTTGAAACTTGGGAACAAACTCCACTCAGAAAGGCCCCATGTCCTGACTGAAACTGGGAAAAAGTGACACTGTGAGGTCAAACAATCTACAACTTTATAATTACACTACAAAGGAAAGCAAGGTTTTCTTACCAAAAAGCATGAGTGCAGCGAGCTCTTTGAAATCCATGTGTGTCTTTACTGAAACACAAGGAGAACAACATTTTTAACTGCAATTACCCAAACAAAATTGGACTGCACCAGAATAAAAATGAATAATTCAGAAGGATTTTTTTTTTTTTTTTTTTTTTTTTAAATGTTTTTAAGATTAATTGTAAGCATTGTTAAAAATAGATGTCACTGTTTGGCATGTGGTCAAATTTTTATACTGCCATCCTAATCGAGAACTTTATGGTTGGTCTACAAAAATGCACATTCCAGTGAATCATTTGCACTTTTTTCTGTTTTGGGGAATACCAGTCTTGTGTAATGTGAGAAACTGAGGAATATAAACGACCTTGAAAATTGTTTTAAAGTGGCTCCAGATGTGATCTCAAGCTCATTTATCAATCTGTTTTAATATCAGGTGATTTTATGTAGAATGCTGGTGCCAGTGACTCATACAGTGGTTTGTACTGATAAATAAATACTTATCATCTTATATATTTTTTCTTTCTCCTTGTGTCTTTGGATCTGCCAATCAAAATAAAAAGGCTGGAACTGGAAATGGGCTGTGTCATGTCTGCGCTGGAGGAATCACGAGAAGGAGAGTCTTTTCAGATGCCTTTCGGTCGGGATTTCCAGGAGACAGGACCAAGCTGATTACAGTCACGTTGGTTTGAAATAGTCAAATTATCATACATTTTGGCTTTTTTGGGATTATGATTGTACATCGCAGAGGGCCAATGATTGTACAACTGCGATAGTTATCATGCACATTTCTTTGTGCTTTTCTTTTTTGAACAATAAAGGAATTGTAATTCGATTCTTCAATATTGCAGTACATTTTGGACACCACATATCAATATGAGAAAAGTGCAAATGCACTATTCCAGATGCATTTTCAGTAGCTTCATTTCAAATGGCCAAAAAATATTATTTGCCTGTTTTATTTGCCTTTTGTCTTTTTAAATGCTCTTTCGTTTTGTGACGTCTTGTGAAGGTCCTATGATTTTAATGTAATGTTTTTGTTTCCTTTACTTTTTGTAGCACTTTGAATTGCCTTGTGTTTGAATGTTGCTATACAAATAAACTTGCCCTGCCTTAAAAGGTGAAGGAAACAATGTTTTAAAAGAGTATTTTTGTGGGCTACAGCTACAAATTATCCATCAATGCCCTTCTGTGTTGTTCATCTGAATACTATGTAGCGATCAGTTAAAGTAAATAAAACCAAAGGTCTGTACTCACAGGTTTTCATCCAGATATTCAGAAGCTTGCGGTGGATTATTCACAGCACTGTCAACACAATACATTCAGTTTATAGTGGAAAAATAAAATCTATGGCTTCATGAAAACATGTCTCACTGGAGATCTGTAGGTTAATGTCCGTTAGATCCAGTTAAATACAGCCACTGTGAGTTGGTTCTGAGTTTATTTTGAATATTCAAATTTTTAGAAGAAATTGATTCACATGCAAGTATTGTTGTAGAGTTTTTTCATATTGTGCAGTTGGTATTTTCATCCATTTTTTTAAAAATAATTTTAATTATTATGATGACTGTAATATTTGATCTTTGGTGTCCACCCTCTGAAAGACATCCTGCATCATCCCGGGTGCCAAAAAAGACCCGGCCCAGTGAGATGAACAACTATTGATGGGTGGCGCTCACTTCACATCTGATTAAGATGCTGGAGCTGCTCGTCCTCCCCCTCCTCTGGCCCCAGGTTCAGTACGTCCAGGAATCACTACAATTTGCCAACCGGGTGAATGTTGGGGTGGAAGACGCTGTGCTGTACCACCTCCATAGAGCCCACTCACACCTGGATAGGGGAAGCGACACAGTCAGGATCCTTTTTTGTGGACTTCTCAAGTGCCTTCAATGCCATCCCACCCCCCCCTCCCCCCCCCCCCCCCACCCCCCCCCCCCACCACCCCCCCCCCCCTACTGTGAGTGGACCCAGGAATAGTAGACTGAATCTCTGATCGGATCTATCTATCTATCTATCTATCTATCTATCTATCTATCCATCCATCTATCTATCCACAGTGCACATACATGACTGTTTAGTTTTATTATTTACATCAAGCAGCATTTGTCTTGGCTCATTCTGGGCAGACCATATAAATGAACAGAGTTTAGGGTCCGTTACTCAAAAAGTAAAGAGTTCTCTTTCATAGCTTTTGTTTTGTGTCTCACATTGGGAATGCCTATAGCAGGGGTTGGCCAATTAGATTTGGCGGTGGGCCACTTTTTTTGGGGGGGGGTGGGGGGGTTGACAGGTTGCGGCGACAGAGGCATGCACCTGCAGACCAGGGCAGCGAACAATCAATTCGGGGTTGTTAAATCTTCTGCAGCGGTAGCTCCCCTCCTGCCCAGGAACTCCCTCCGGTTTGCTCCATCCGTCGTAGACATGTCTGCCTCGTACACTCACTTACTGGACAATAATACACACGGAGAAATGCTGCCTTCAGCTCGGTGCTAGCGCACTCACTTGCGCTCTCTTTTCACAGGACGAGGTGCACTCTGCTTTATTTTCAGTGACAAACTGGAAACCACAACGAAACAACACATCCTTCAAAGATTGTCTATTGCAACACAATGACAGATATCGCACTCCTGCAGGGGTGCGTGCGTCCACTCGAGGGCCCGGGGTAATGTGTGCATTCTCGTGCGCGCGTGTTGGAATCCTCTCGCGGGCCGGATTGGACGGTTCGGCGGGCCACATTTGGCCGCGGGCCGCTAATTGCCGACCCCCCTGGCCTACAGCGTGACCTCATCAGAAGTCCTATTGCACTCCGCCAGCCATCATTGGCTGGAGTCAGGCACGTCAGAGTCAGAGAGGGTGGAGACCCTCCCCCTATAAATAGTCCTGACACTGCGCTTCCCTCATTCTAAAACTTCTTCTCGTAGTACAGTAGTCTGAGCCGCTGGCTGGCGAAAATAGCCATATTTTCAACGGCAAAAAACAACCGAGTGGCAACACTCCCAAGTAGCAATACCAGGGGCATTAGCTTACCAGCTAACACTGACGAAGAGTAGCAATACTCCCGCTATAAGCCCCTGGAAGTCGCAACACTTCCAGCTTGCTCCCGCTACCACTAGCCTAGCCAGGTTAGCGTTAGTTGGTGCAGCATAGCCCGCTTCACGCGTAGCCGCCACGGAAGCCGAGGCTAAACCAAAGGCGCAAGCCTGTCCCTGCGGTAATAAAATATCGAGCTGGGATACTCACCCAATGTGTCGTGTGTCTCGGCTTGAAACATGCCCAAGCCGCCTTTGAGTCCTCGGAAGAGTGCATCCACTGTGTTCGCCTCTCCCCCAAAGGCTTCGTCGCTGCCTGGCTTGTTTAACGAATTTGTCCGGTGGCGACCCGGTAATGACTTCCACCACAGCAGGGCAAGAGCTGACTGATCTCATGGAGGTGGCCCCTGAAGCTGAGGCTGGACCCAGCTGAGGGGACCAGCTCGACTTTATAGATCCGCTGCCCATTCACGACCCCAACCTCACGGCAGGTCCGCTGGGTTACGTCGCTGAAGCGGCAGACAGTGGCTCAGACGGAGGATCGGATCTCCTCATGACAGATGAGGAAGATGATGATTCCTCACTGGCTTTGTCGGGCCGGGTTGCAAAACCCCAAACCACGATGACAGCTCCGGCAGGAGACGGGGGATTCCACTTGTCCGGTGAAGGACTTGGACCTGCAAGACGTGTGCAAATGCGCCGCGGCTAAGCTCCACATCCAGTGGCCTGAAGCGCAGACTGAGGTGACGTGCTCCCGTTCTGATGGGAAAAGGTTGCCAAAGGTGAAAAGATCAGCAAGAACAGGCTATCAGATTGAAAGATGCAGATTGAAAGATTTGAATATAAATTCAAATCGTGGGTGTCCTCTGTAGACTTCAGGTTAAAAATAGTGGAGTAGATTACATGTTGTAAGTTTATGCAAGTATGAGTAATATACTAAAATAAAGGTACAAATCTCAATAACATTACGATGAGTATTTGTAATTTGTTACTTCCACCCCTGCAAATTCTCAGTCAACAAGCAACTTTGTTGACTCATTGATGGATTCTTTATTTTAAACATGTAAAAAATACGAAACAAAACAAACAGTTTGAAACCTTTCCCTTTGGTTAAAACCCTGCCTATTTTCCTTAACTCCCTGTTCTTCCTCCCTGTTCATCAAACTCTTCATCTCTTCACTTCACTCCGCCTCTCTCTCTGTCTGTCTGTCTGTCTGTCTGTCTCTCTCTCTCTCTCTCTCTCTCTCTCTCTTTCTCTGCCCTGTCTCTCTCTCTCTCTTTCTCTGTATTTCTCTGCCCTGTCTCTCTCTCTCTCTCTCTCTCTCTCTCTCTCTCTCTCTCTCTCTCTCTCTCTCTCTCTCTCTCTTCAGCGTGTCTATCCTTACACTTCTCTTCAACAACCGGTTTTGTGGCACCAGTGAGGAGTCTCAATAAGTGTTAACACAGACCAGCAAATGCAAAACCACCATGCATTAAAGTAACTTTAATTCTCTCGGTGTTCTCAGATCACTCGGTTGTCTGCGTAACCAGCCAAAATCATCGCTCGGGCTGTAGATTGTGACTCTTCTAAACATTCCAATATCTTGGTCCTGCCGACCACCCCGACCGGTGTGAACTCATCGAATAGTTTCTGAAAACTCTCAACAGGATCAGACTACGCTGCTGTGTTCTACTTCCTGTCTCTTCTTTTCCTATGTTTAACACTTTGGTGTTTACCAAACAGATTAGCACAAACAGACTGCACACAAAACAGCAAAACAAACAGCAACACATATCTTCTACAAACCTAAACAACCTCCCAGCATCATGACTTTCTTCTTTATTTACCCCCTTTTTTTAACGTGAAAGAGAGAGTCAGAGTCGTGAGGTGACCTGCAGAATCACACTCACCACGTTTGCAAAAGGTTTCACCAGCAGAAATCTCCACACGCGACGGCGCTTCAGGGGCTCAGCCCTTCCACGCCAGTCTCGGATCTAACCCCAGGAAACCAGGCCGCTTCAGGGGCTCAGCCTTTCCACGCCAATCTCGGATCCAATTAGGGTGACCACCTGCTAATGAGTCAAAGGGGGACAAGGGGTATGATTCTGAGGGACAATGTGGGACACCGCCCAGCGTGGTGGCGCTCCCACCCAGGGGCAGACTCACTCACTGATACCGGTTATACCAAGTTCCAGCAGATCCAACTTACATGGTACATAATGTTAATTCTTGTTGTCCTGTTCCCCTAAAAATCCTAGGAATTAGTATTGACAGCTCACTCAGCTTGGAAAAACAGATCAGCTCAGTGATTAAAACAGGCTTTTTCCAGCTACGTCTGATATCTAAAGTTAAACCTTACTTGCCTTCTGACCAGTTGGAAAGACTAATCCACGTGTTTATCACATCACGTTTGGATTATTGTAACTCACTGTATATTGGTCTGGCTGCTTGTTCTCTGCGTCGGTTACAGCCGGTACAGAACGCAGCCGCCCGCCTCCTGACAGGGGCGAGGCGTGTTGAGCATATCACTCCTGTGCTGCAGTCTCTTCATTGGCTCCCTGTCTGTTTCAGAGTCCAATTTAAAATCTTGCTGCTTGTTTTTAAATCTCTAAATGACCGAGCGCCCTTGTATTTGACAGAAATGTTATGTTTGTATACACCTGCCAGAGCTCTGAGGTCTTGTGACCAGCGACTTCTAGTATGCCCTCGCTCCAGGTGTAAGAGCAGAGGCGACAGAGCCTTTGCAGTCGCGGGACCACAGCTTTGGAACCATCTCCCTCTGAACATCAGGTCTGCCCCCTCGATTGAAATTTTTAAATCACAGCTTAAAACCCATCTTTTCACATTGGCCTTCAACACAACCTGAACCAGACAGTGTGCCTTATATTTTCTTTAAATATTTCTTTTCCTTTCTTTCCTTCTTGTATATTATATTTTAATGCTTGTTTAAAATTTGTGCAGCACTTTGGGCAGTGGCTACTGTGTTTTAAATGTGCTATATAAATAAATTTGACCTTTGACCTTTGACCTAACAGATCTTATTGCTGCTGTATGCTCATAATAGACCATCCTTGTTATTGAGAACTTAGCTTTCAATGTGTTTTGCTTTTCCCAGGTTCGTCGACCTTTTGACTCCAAATCACTTGTGAATCGCATTACTACAGTGTTTGATTCAGACATGTGATTTTGTTTTAGCTTTTGATATTTTCAATCATTTGTTTTAATATTTTTAGGAAAAATACAGTTTTTTAGCTCAATAACTCCCAGGTTATTTGATATACTGAATCCAAATCACTTCCGAATCACATTACTACACAGTCTGGTTCAGACACACCTCTTTGTTTTCTCTGGCAATGTTCCTCATGATTTTTATTAATATTTTTATGAAAAGTTTTTTTCTCAATAGCTTGCAGGTTATTTTACCTATTTACTCCAAATCACCTGTGAATCCCATTACTGTAATGTCTCTTTCAAATAACTCTTTAGTTTAGCTTTAAATATTGCAAAAATTTTATATTAATATTTGTAAGAGAGATAAAGTATTGTAGCTCAATATCTACCAGTTCATTTGACCTATTGACTGAAAATCAGCATTAGCACAAGCTTTCCTTCATTTACTTTGTTGTTCAGTTTTGGTTTTTATCAACAGTATTCATGTGTATTCTATTAATTATGAATAAGGCGAGTGTGATCCGCGGGACTTAACGTTAGTTTTGCAATCCTCTTGTTTTCGCTTTTACCGTAATGCGTAAAATGTGTGCGCACCGCTAAGCAACGTGTCGGGTTGACTGTCAGAGCGCCACGGGTTCGCTTTTACCGTAATGCATGAAATATGTGTGCACCGCTAAACAACGTCGGCTCACTTTGCTGTGTTTTTCAGAGCGCCGGCTGGCTTGACCGCAGTTGTTTACTGACGGGTGTGTGTGACGAGTGTGGTGAGCAATCTTTTTTTTAAGAACAAGCGTTGATTATGCGGGACACTGTCTCAATTTGCGGGACGCGAGAAATGGCCTTGAAACGCTGTACGCGCACGCGCTACGCGGGACGGGTGGTCACCCTAGATCCAATCCGAGTGAAAACAAAGTCGCTTCAGGGACTCAGCCCTTCCACGCCAGTGGCCCCCAGGGCCGTCCAGACTCCAAGTCTAGAAACTCCTCCTAAGCTCTCTCAGCCACAGTTCCAAGTTAGAATAAAATTATTATTACAACCCAATTTTTACTAATCATAATTAGCATTTGATTGATAATTGATTGATAAGAATCAATCAAATAATTTAGGAACATCGTTGGCTCTTTATGTTTAGAAATTTGCTTTTACAATTCCAATCAACTATGAAAGAGTTCTTTTATCTAGTCAAACAATCCCCACAGGTAAGGCATTACTTCCTGAGTTAAATATTTAACAGAGGAAACATTTGCACTTACCTCGTTTATGTTGTATTTAGATCCCGGACGAGCCCCCAAACTGTTGTGGAATTTTTGGTGAATCAGAGCCAAAGATGACGAGTCAAGGTGTTGACGCTGCACAAGGAGGATTTATGGAGGATTGCAGAGGAAGCACACACAAATCAGCTGATTGAGAGCAAGGCTGTTGCTCCGGGGAGAATCCAACCCAACTCTGGCATGACTTCCTGCCACGCTCATATAGCTAGATCTCACGAGACGAGCAGACGCTGTTTCCAAGTGACTTCAGACAAAACAGAGCGGCCTTCACACTGTGTTCCTGAGAACTTTGAAAACAAAGCATTATTCCATATCAGCTGCTGCTGATTTTTCCAGAGCTGCTGGATGAATTCACTGTCTCGTGGCGCGACAAGCCGTACAAGGAGAAACACCCAGTGGCAGGCAGCTCCATGCTCGACTGCGAGGTAATGGAGAATCACCGTCTCCGTAACATCCCTCCGGTGGAGCCCATGGTGGCGGTTCATCTCCACCCGAAAACATGACTGTCCTCGCCGGGGTGCACACTCCCAAACAGTGCAGACCGCTTCCAGTCCAGCCTCACGGAGAAGGCGTACAGAGCGGTGGCACTGACAGCCCGGGCTGTTAACGCAACCTCCCTCCTGATGGCTTATCAAGCGGAGCTGGAGGAGGAGATGACAGCCAAGCCAGACCCGACACTGTGGGAGGAGATGTGCATCATCCCCGACCACTGCCTCCACCTGCAGAAGGTGGTGATCCAGGCACAGGGCAGAGCGATGGGGCTGATGGTTCTGCAGGAGAGGGCGCGCTGGCTAAACCTCACCACCCTGACGACGAAGGAGAAGGAGGATCTCCTCAATACTCCTATTTCGCCCCAGGGTCTCTTCAGCTCGG
Source organism: Salarias fasciatus (assembly GCF_902148845.1). Classification (NCBI taxonomy): domain Eukaryota; kingdom Metazoa; phylum Chordata; class Actinopteri; order Blenniiformes; family Blenniidae; genus Salarias; species Salarias fasciatus. The sequence goes on along the minus strand of NC_043760.1, from coordinate 8,589,008 downwards.
CAGTAGCCTCCATGCAGAAGAGGTGTGAGGAGAAAAAGCGGGAGGATGAAGCCCTGAAGCTGTGTTTGCCGAGGAGGGCGCCGTACTCCACGCCTCCAGCTCCCTGCCAATCTTATGCCAAGGCAGCGGCTCGGCCACCACCACCCGCTTTCAAGATCCCCAGGGTGCCCAAACCTCAGCCTGCACCCCAGGCACCGCTGGGAGCGCAGCCTCCGAGGGGCCCGTGGCAGAGGAAGGCTTCCACACGGGAGGGATCTCATCCTGATCAGCCTCCCTCCACCTCCACTCAGGTGGTGAGGAGGAAGAAGCGGCTAGCCTAGCCTCCCCAGAAGTCGGGAGCGATGTGGCCCAGCCCCCCTCTCCGGCCCCGCTTGCTCCACCGGCAGCAGCGTTCACGAGCAGGTTCACAAAGCTCGGTTCCGTTAGGTGTCTGGATGACGGGATGTTTGACCCAGCTCAGCGCCCCATAAAGAGAAGCAGAGACAGCATCCAGCAGGTGGAATCCCCCATTCATTCATTCATTCATTCATTCATTCATTCATTCATTCATAGCGGGCTGGTCAGAGTGCACAAAGTCAGAGTGGGTTATCAGGACACTGAGCAGGGGATACTGGCTCCAGTTTGCTGTAACACCTCCGCAATTCAGGGGAGTAATTCAGTCACAAGCTCACAGCTACGCCGCTCGTTTTCTGCAGGAAGATATTCCTCTGTTAGAAAAAAGAGCTACAAGAATTATTTCTCCTGAACACCGCCAGATTGGGTTTTATTCAAAATATTTCCTGGTTCCCAAGAAGGGAGGTCGTGCAAATGTGCAATTTTAGATCTCAGAGATCTAAATAGTCACCTCAGGAAATACAAATTCAAGATGTTAACGCACACCTCCCTGCTGCGTTTTCTGTGACCAGGCGATTGGTTCATCTCAATAGACCTGAAGGATTATTTTCACATCCCAATATACCCACCACACCGAAAATATCTTCGGTTCGCCTTTCAGGGGACAAGTTACGAATATCTAGTCCTCCCGTTTGGTCTGTCATTGAGCCCGAGAGTGTTCGTGAAATGTACGGAGGTGGCGGTGGGACCCCTGAGGGGGCGGGGTCTCCGCGTCGCCACGTGCATCGACGATTGGCTCATTGTGGTCTCCTCCCGCCAGGAGGTAGCAGATCACACGAGGCAACTCACAGCACACCTGTTGAATCTCGGCTTCAAATTGAACCTAGGAAAGAGTGTTTTTCTTCCTTGTCAGAAAATCACGTTCATAGGCCTGTTAATAGACTCAGCTCAGGCCAGAGTGAGACTGACTGGAGAAAGGCTACAGGTGCTAAGAGACTGTTTATCCCTCTTTCAAACGCAAACATTTGTGTCTCTCAGGCTTTGCCAGCATCTGTTGGGACTGATGGCCTCAGCCTTGGTGGTGGTGCCGATGAGACGCCGATACATGATGGGAATAGAGCGTTGGGTGGCTTCTCACAAGCTGGACCCACGCCGTCATGGCGCACACAAGGTGCGAGTCACTGTGATATGCACAGCAGCCTTAGTTCCATGGAGAAGCTTGAACTTCCTCACTCAGGGAGTGCCAATGGGAGTTATTACATGCAGGAAAGTGGTCATGACAGACGCCTCCCTGGTGGGCTGTTGTGGCGTGTTTGAAGGGAGAGCAGTGAATGGGACATGGGCTCCTCACATGCACTCATTCCACATAAATTATCTGGAGTTGATGGCTGTTCAACTGTCGCTGAAACACTTCTTACCTCTCATGAGGGGAAATCATGTGTTAGTCAGGACGGACAGCACCACAGTGGTGGCCTACATCAATAGACAGGGCGGCCTGAGGTCGTTGCAATTACACATGCTGGCACACAGCCTGATTGTCTGGAGCAGCAGACATTTCCTGTCCACGAAAGCTACTCATGTGCCGGGGATTCTGAACTGTGGAGCAGATCTCCTGTCCAGGGGGAACCCCCTTTATGCAGAATGGAGGCTTCACCCAGATGTGGTGAGCCTGATTTGGGAGCGTTTTGGACGACCATCAGTGGATCTCTTTGGGACGTCAGAGAACACTCACTGTCCCCTATTTTTCTCACTTCACGACCAGAATACACCTCTGGGGGTGGACGCACTGGCTCACCAGTGGCCTCACACTTTTCTGTATGCGTTCCCCCCAATACCTCTGATTTCTCCGACCCTCGTCAGAGTGAAAGAGTGGGGCTTTACAATGATTCTCATAGCGCCTTACTGGCCAGCGAAGCACTGGCTGGCGGAGATAACTCAGCTCCTGTATCAGGAGCCTTGGCCCCTGCCAACCCGCAGGGACCTGTTGTCTCAGGGGTGCTGAGAAATATTTCATCCTTACCTGGAGAGGCTGGCTCTGTGGGCTTGGCCCGTGAGTGGTTTAATCTGAGGACTGTGGGCCTTCCCATGAATGTGATTGAGACCATTCAGAGCGCTAGGGCCCCCTCAACGAGGACCCTTTATGAGAGAAAGTGGTCGGTTTTTGAAAAATGGTACTCAGACTCGCATCAGGTTCCCTTCCAGTGTTCTGTGACAGGGATCTTGTCTTTCTTAGAAGACATGGTGGATAAAGGAAGAGCTTTCTCCACCATAAAGGTCTATCTGTCAGCAATTCCGGCTTGTCATATTGGCTTCGAGGGGAAGACAGTAGGTCAGCATCCTTTGATCTGCCATTTTATGAGGGGTGCACGCTATAAACTTCCGGTGTGCAGATCACTGGCACCATCCTGGGACCTCCCCTTGGTGCTCGATGCCCTCTCAGACTCACCTTTTGAACCCCTGGAACAGGTGGATTTGAAATTTGTGGCCTTGAAGGCAGCCTTACTACTGTGTCTTGCTTCGGTTAAACGAGTGGGTGAGATTCAGGCTCTGTCAGTACACAGAGCGTGCACAAAGTTCTCCTCAGGGAATGCAAGAGTGACTTTACAGCCCAACCCAGCATTCATGCCTAAGGTGTTGGGATCATGTTCTCCGATTGACCTCTTGTCCTTCAACCCGCCGCCATTCTCCTCTGATGAGCAGAAGCGGCTACATATGTTGTGCCCAGTGCAAGTCTTTAGGGTCTATATAGACAGGACGAAAAGCTGTCGGAAGAGTGACCAGCTTTTTGTGTCTTGGGCTAAGAGCCGCTTGGGGAGGCCGGTCTCGAAGCAACGGCTTTCTCATTGGATTGTGGGGGCTATTGCCTTGGCTTATAATGCCAAGGGACTGCAGCCTCCCGAGGGCCTGCATGCGCATTCTACCAGAGGTCTCACGACTTCATGGGCACTTTTCAGAGGGTCTCCGTTGAGGAGATCTGTGCTACTGCAAGCTGGGCTTCCGAGGATTGATGTGACGGCTCAAACATTAGCACATTCGGTGCTTAATTTGCCGCAGCCCCAGTGATGTTGGATTCAGGGTGCTCGGTGCCTCGTAACATCTGCACAGCAATCTGGGAGTCAGGATTTTCCCAATGCGAGACACGAAACGAATGCTATGAAAGAGAACTTTAGGTTAGTTACGTAACCCTGGTTCTCTGAGTAGCATGAGTGAGTGTCTCACCAGACCACCCTCCTTGCTCTTTGTAGCGAGAAGAGGTGTGTGTCTTTGGAATGACGGGAAGCGCAGTGTCAGGACTATTTATCGGGGGAGGGTCGCCACCCTCTCTGACCCTGACGTGCTTGACTCCAGCCAATGATGGCTATATGCAATAGGAGCTTCTGATGAGGTCACGCTGTCAGCGTTCCCAATGTGAGACACTCACTCATGCTACTCAGAACCGGGGTTTCGTAAGTAACCTAAAGTTACCCGTTACTCATTACTTTTGTAAAAAAGTAGTTTCTTACACTACTTGATTACTCCAAGGAAATCGTAAAGAAGTTACACTACTCGTTACTGCATAGTGCTCCAGGGAAGGATATATCAGCGCACAGCGGCTTAAATCTATGGCTTCTACTGCTGTGCTCCGGTTTATCCTTCAGCGGAGCACTGCGCAAGTGCAGGTCTGTGTGTATCAAAACGCTATTTTAACAGATTGCAAAGGAAACATGCCTTTTAAAATGTTTTATAACCATTCGTATTTACTTCACATGCTATTACGCCATCCCCTGGACCACTGGAAGGAGTATTTTAGTCCACTTTCGTCAGTCCGGCTCTGATTCCTATTGACTTCCAGCAATCAAGCTAAGCTAACTATGATGCTAACAGCTGGGAACCAGCCACTGGATGCGGGGACACAAAAAAGGTATTTATGAGCTTGTCAAACTTTGTCAATGATAGGGATAGGGTGTGGGTCCAAAATCTTCGGAGTATTCCTTTAAAAGAGGCATTTACAGTAGGAGGGAGTGCAGTGTTGTCAGTGGGGCACAAATTTATATAAGGCAACCAATTTTACTTTGACGTTTCCATCAGCCCTGACCCGGAAGGGATAGCGAGTAGTTGCTCGTATGGCCACCGTTCCATCTCCTGGTGGTAATAAAAAGAACTCCGCTTAAATAATAATATTTTGGTTGCTCCATTTGGAGTGATTGTAAAAGTAACGATCATAGCGTTTCATTTGTAACTCTGGTTTAACTACCAATCTCGGAGTAGTGCCGTTACACTACTTGTTCCCATCAAAAGTAATTTAACTACTTGTAACGTTCATTACTTGTAGTTATACACCCAACTCTGTAAATAAAGTAAGCATGACCAGAACTGTTCTTTACGTCATGGTGAAAAGGTAAATGATCTTTGAATATTTTTCCAGGTCCTGACAAACGTGAGAAACGTATTCAAAGTTAGGTTGGCGTCTGTCACTTATTTTCATATTGAAATAATAGGTTTGTGGACAGCACAGCTTAGAAGATGCAAATGCAAGTTGCGTAACTTTCACGGGTGGTTTGGTTGCTTTCAGGTGTGCAGAGTGAATCAAACCAGACCAAAGTAAAGTGTGAACATTTTGGGCACTTCCACTCAATTAAACTGCACCACTGAACAACCCTGGTGTGCAAGTACCTTTGCTTAACACAGTCTAAATTTAACTATTCTGATAGTCTTGTCCTCATTTCTTACCAATGAATTAATTCCCAAATTTTCACTTTCAAGACAGAGACATCTGAATCTGGTGGAGTTGAATTCAGTGAAATGCAAGAAAGATTAGATTAGATAAAACTCAACAGATCCCTTTGGGACGGTACCTCAGGGGAATTGTGGTTTCAGAAGCAGTACAACACCAACAGGCGATAGTACTATGCGATTATGAGTGAGATAATGATGAAATTTGAAGACATCTTGAATATTTACAGAAAAAGTCACTAATATTCTTCAAAAAATACATGGGCTGCATAACTTAAGTCCTCACAGGTGGCAGAATCAAGTGAAGGCCCCATTTCCACAACATTTCAAGTGAAAACAATCAGTTTTGCATTTCTGTTCACACAGCAATGTTTTCTAAATAAAATTTCTTTGAGTTCAAATGAGGCCATGATTTGGTGCTGCTGATGATGCTGATTTGTTTTTTAGTTATTGTTTTGTAATAAAACCAAATACACATATGCAGAGAATGATACACTATAAACATGAACAGTGGTGTGTGCACAGGCATTCGTATGGACAGACGACCAAGTTGGATTCCTATTACAATTGACTAAACTCGAAAACTACCAAATCCCAGGAGAAGATGCACTGGGAGTGATGACGCTCTGCCACCAGTGTTATTATTGTCCATCTACGAAGTTGGATCCTTTTTGAAAAAGTTCCACCTTGGGAGCCGGTTTCAAAAAGTTACTTTTTCATTGTCTCCAAGCACCGTTATTGTGCAAACAGGGCCTGTATGGTCCATGCACTGAAACAGCTTTTCATTTAGCTGACTGGTCGATTCTGCCAGGACTGGAACTGCAAATGCAGAAATTATTGACTCAATGCATAACAAAAAGATTCTGCTCCAAATCATAAAATATTCAAAAATATTTATATTCAAAGTATAAGAATTAAAGCTGTCTGTGTCCCTGCTGCTGTATTTGCCTGAGTTTTACATTCAGATGAGCAGAGTCTTGCTCAGTAAACACGTGACCGACACTGTCTGAACATGGTGCTGTCGACATCACCATTAAACAAATGTGACTTATCTATCCTTGGATATTAAAATTTTAGTCAAGCAGAAGCATCATCCAGTAGTTGACATAGCAGGAGATGGCATCCGACAAAGAGCATGATAAAAAATAAAAACAATAATAAAAATAATAAAGGCACAATAAATCGGTAAAATCAGGTTTGGGCTTGTCTTAAAGAATGAGATAAGACCCAAACGTAAGATGTACTTCTAAAAAAAGTTTCCAAAACAAGGTACTGGTGAGAAACCTAGAGCAGATTTAATAAAAGCAGGATAAAAAAGTTTCATCAGGGTTTTGTCGACACAGAAATGGGGCAATCAGCAAATAAAAGCCAAGTGTGATGCCCATTTCCTGTTGAAAATGCAGGTTAAAAAAAGTGAGTGCAACAACTGGTGTTGTTCAATTTTCAAGGCCACAGGAACCAGGGGTGCAGAGGATGCTGCAGCACCCCTTTGTGAATGTAGCAAAAACGTCCATAATTGAAAACTATATCGCCCACTTTTGTTTTGTAAATAGTAACTAATTTAGCCATGTTTCCATGTACTATGTACAGCTTGAAAAGAAATTCAATTTAATAAACTTAATCTGCATTCTGCATTTTCACAAAGGGTGATGTTGTGCACTCACAGTAGTGGCTCTTGCATTGATGGGCTTTTTTTTTTCTGTTTCTGCCCACAACCCCCTGGGCCTTAACCCCCACAACCACCTCTTGTCGGTACAGCATGATGCTGCTTCCACCATACTTCAGACTGGAGACGGGTGACATGCAGTGTTATTTTTCGTTAAGGTTTGGTCTCCTCAGATCTCCTTTCTCAGTATTTCCTACTCTCCAACATGGCTTGTAACAAATTGCAGACTTGATTTTTCCATCTTTGGTTCAATAATGTCATTTCTTGTGTGATTTGTGTAATGTAGATTGATAGTTTTCTTGTGGACAAATTGTGACTCTCTGCAGCTCCTCCACAGTTCCAATGGGCCTCCGGGCTGCTTCTCTTATCGATGTTCTTCTTCCCAGCTTTCAGTTTAGGAGGACGGGCATGTCTTGATAGATTTGTTATTCTAACAAGGATCAACAACCAAAATGAGCCCAAACTCAGCATGCTGCATCTAGACACATTGACCTTCAATAATCAGCCAGCTTTTTTAGATCTGTCGCTCAGTCTCCCCATAACAAGCCCTCAAAAATGCCTTCTTTTCCTGCCACACCAGTCCACTCTGGGCTGCCTGAACTGGTTACATTGATATATGAATGATTGTGATAGGTGCTACAGCGCCACCTACAGTAGCACACAGACAGACATGATAGATTATGACTCCATAAATTCACGTGATGATGTTCATGATTGACTGACAGCAAATAAAGTCGGTGGTAATGTTTTGGAGGCCGCAGTGTGTGGTGTTAATGTCAATTTAGCGAGCGTGAGACGTCGACGGCAGTCACAGGGAGTGAAGCACTAACGGCGATGGCTTTCATTTTATTTATTCTTCAATGATTAGAAAGATGACAAGGAAAGTAAAATGCAGAACAAGAGCACAATAAAAGCTAGCTTTGTCCAGTTGAGACTTCTGTGGAAGGTTATGCCTTACCTCCCTCCCAATCAACTGGAAAAAGTAATTCACGCACTGATTTCATCCCGGCTCGATTACTGTAACTCTTCATATTACGGCCTTGACCAGTCTTCTATCTGCAAAATGCTGCAGCTCGTATGCTCACAGGAACTAGACGTCGGGAGCACATCACACCAGTTTTAGCTTCCCTTTATTGGCTTCCTATTAGTTTTAGAATCCAATTTAAAATGTTGCTGTTTGTTTTAAAGTCATTGCACAATTTGGCACCTTCTTACTTAACTGAGCTGATTACGCTACATACCCCACAAAGAACCTTCAGGTCCTCCAACCAACTTCTTTTGGACATCCCATGGTCTAATCTAAGAACTAGAGGAGACCGGGCATTTGCTATAGCAGGTCCTGAACTTTGGAATAATCTTCCTATTAATAGCAGAGTTGCTTCCTCTGTTGAGTCTTTTAAATCATTACTGAAAACCCACTTCTTTTCACTGGCTTTCAATTAAGGTTGATTTTAAGGCTTTTGGTATTATAATTTTATTGCATTAGCAGTTTTGTTTTAAATCTTGTGTTTAATGTTTATTATAGTTGACCTTTTTATTATGTAATGGTAGTTTCTTGAATTGTGGAAAGCACTTTGGGGCAGTATGTTTCTGTTCTTAAATGTGCTATGTAAATAAACTTGACCTTGACTTTAAAAAAATAAATATTACAAAACGTCTGGTTACCATGGTACCGGCCGGGGGTCACGTGATCAGCATTGAGGGAAAAAGTAGGGAGCCGAGTGTCCGGATCGCCAACGGATTCAGGGCACTACATAATCCACTCTGTAGTCCACCATTATATAGTGACTGAGGAGTTAGGTTAGGACATAATGAAGACATTCGGACGCAGCCATGGAAAACATGCAGGGCTGCGGCCCTCCAGCACCAGGAATGCCACCCCTTGCTTATATGCAAATATTCTTTGGATTCCTAATAAAGACATTTTAAACAAGAGCAGAACAGTTAGATCAGGTTCATAAAATCTTTTGAGAGC